>NC_058375.1:81840984-82144015 GCF_018350175.1 Felis catus | reverse complement strand
TGTACAGAGTGGCCATATAGCCTAGTTGGTCTGGGACAGTTCCTGATTCTACTTGTCCCATTGTGATTGTCATTAGTGCCCTTTCCACTCTCAAAAGTGCCTGTTTGGACAATAAATTATATGTTCATCCCAGTTACAGTCGACTTTGATTTTCCTCTTTCCTTTATTGTCAGTTTTCCTTAGTGCTCACATATGACTTTTGATGCAAGAAAAAGAGCTATAAATGCTACTTTAAAGAAGAAAAAAAATCTTTCATACCATTTGTATATCCTCACAAAATACCGAACGTCCCTCAGAATTTTTCATCCTTCCAGCAGAAATTACTGAATTACTTAAAATCATAGAATGTTAAAGTTAAGAGTTTGTTTAGATAACACTTTGTCTAATCACTTCATCAAATAGGTAAGGGATCTAACACTAGAAGGCTTCTATGACTGACCCATAGTCATTCAGCCAGCCTGGGGCATAGGTGAGATTATCAGTCAAGATGTGTGCTACAAGGCTAATCATTAGCCACCTGTGGCTATTTCAATATCAATTTAAAAAAAATTGAATACTGAAAAAAATGAATACTATTAAAAGTTTGTTATATATATTAGACACATTTCAGTGCTCAATAGTCACATATAACTAGTGGCTACTATTGGACAGTCCTGGTATGATGCTTCCTCTACTACAGTAGCTTAAAACAGTAAAATTTTCAGGCACCTAATAAGAGTAACTTTGAGGGACCTAAATGTGTATGTGACTCTCACTCTAGAGAAGCCCAAAATACAGCTATAAAGGGGAGGCAATCATTGTATCAGTTAAAACACTGAGAGATATGAGAGATAGAAAACTAGATTTAAATAAGGTTGATTAAAAAGTGAATTTATTGTTGGGTGGCTCAGTCGGTTGAGCGTCCGACTTTGGCTCAGGTCATGATCTCATGATTCGTGGGTTCAAGCCCCCTGTCTGGCTCAGAACCTGGAGCCTGCTTCAGATTTTGTGTCTCCCTCTCTCTCTGCCCCATCCCATGCTTACACTCTGTCTCTCTCTCTGTCTCTCAAAAATGAATAAACATAAAAAAAACCATTTAAAAAAGTGAATTTATTGCTTCACATAACTGCGACATCTAAGAGTAGAACTTAATTTAGGCCCATGTGGTAGATTTATTTAAAAACCAATTCTTCATGCCTCCCTGCATCCACACTCTTTCCAATGGGACTTCCATCAAGACACAGAATCTATTCCCTCCCACTTAAATCTGGGCTTCCCTGTGACCTGCCAATAGCATTTGGCAGAAGTGATGGTCCTTATACAAGAGTAAACAGTCCTTATACACTCTCTGCTCCCTCCCTAAAACACTGTTATAGCCATGTGAGCAAGCATGGACTCTCCTGTCAGACAATGAAAGATCAATTATAGTTCTCTTTTAGCCCCACCCTACAGACAATTCACCACCATGTATGTAAATGAAGCTCTCATAGACCAGTCAGTCCCTAGATGACCACATACATATAAGTAAGCCTAGTCAAAATGAACTGGCCTGACCAGGTCAACATAGCTACTCAGTTGATGCATAGATTTGTGAGCAAATATAAATGCTTATTGTTTTAAGCCACTGAACTTATTTGTTTGTTTCACACACAGAAGTAGATAAATGATACAGAAAACTTTGAGCACAGAACTTTAATGATTACGTTAAGATCTGCTTTTTCTTTAACTCTTAGCTTTGTTTCTTCTGTGTTGGTCCCATTCTCAGAGAGGACCTTCATCAATTATGTGAAGATGATTCTGGCCTGTATTCTTGCAACTTCGTATCCAATGGAAAAAGCAAGCCTCTTCTGTATCTCCTACAAAACTTTTGAGATTCACTCTGGATAGCTTGGGTCATATGTCCAACCCTGAACCAATCATTATGGTTATTGTAATTTGATGTGAGAATTAAATGAAAAAGTGTATGTCAAATCCTTAGGATTGCCTGGTATAACTAAAATGATAGCTAGTATTAAAAATAACACTCAGCAATTAAGTCAATATTTCTTGTATTCCTACTCACCATGATCTTTGGTAGGTACTTTCAAATATGGTGCTTTTGGCTCCTCAAAAGAGGTATTTTTTTTTTTAATTTTTTTTTTCAACGTTTATTTATTTTTTGGGACAGAGAGAGACAGAGCATGAACGGGCGAGGGGCAGAGAGAGAGGGAGACACAGAATCGGAAACAGGCTCCAGGCTCCGAGCCATCAGCCCAGAGCCTGACGCGGGGCTCGAACTCACAGACCGCGAGATCGTGACCTGGCTGAAGTCGGACGCTTAATCAACTGCGCCACCCAGGCGCCCCTCAAAAGAGGTATTTTAGCAAAATAAGGCACTCTGCAGTGAGTTTTCTTATTTTATCAGTTGACTGATTGTGGTTTAATTATGATATTTTAACATAATATTCCCAGACCCAAGAACACTAAACACCAAACCCCGGAACACTAAATTCAATTGGCTTCAACAATAAATAGAACATACTCATTCATGAACTAAAAAGCCCAGAGGTAGACTATATTGATTAAAAATTAGACTTTACTTTTTCCTAATTTTCACAGCTTTGTCTTTCTCTATGTGTTGACTCTCTTCAGGCTGGCTTTCCTCATGGTAGCAAAATAGCTGCAGCAACTCCAGGTCATATAGCTGCCCACCACATCCATTCAGAAGGGCGATTTTTCTTTCTAAAACCATTGAGTGTTAAGTTCTGGTTTTCACTCTGGTTGGATCAACTAAGGCCACACACCTATCCTTAAACTATCACTGTGAGACAAGGATTTCAAGTGCTTAGAGTACCACAGTAGGAAGTAAGGTTGATTCTACTCAAAATCCCTGGCTAATTCAGTGTGGAGTTATAGATTTGGAAAAGGACAACAACAATGTCTACTATACAGTTAACAACAACAACAACAGTTAAATTTGAGAGCTATTTAAATTACCTCCACAATGAGAAATCTTGCTCGTAACTATTATGGTTTTTCAAGTGGGCCATCTACCTTATTATTATTATTTTTTTAACGTCTATTTATTTTTTTTAAAAAAGATTTTTTTTTCAACATTTATTTATTTTTGGGACAGAGAGAGACAGAGCATGAACGGGGGAGGGGCAGAGAGAGAGGGAGACAGAATCAGAAGCAGGCTCCAGGCTCTGAGCCATCAGCGCAGAGCCCAACACGGGGCTCGAACTCACGGACCGCGAGATCGTGACCCGGGCTGAAGCCGGATGCTTAACCGACTGAGCCACCCAGGGGCCCCATGGGCCATCTACCCTAAAACTTGCTACTTCAGGCAAGACTCTTGTTCACAAGTGACGGAAAACTGAAACTCTTAAACAGTGAAAGTACAGAGAAGGTGAAAAGTACAGGGATAGAAAAGGTCAGGCAGAATTGGATTCAGGTACTCAAGGTTTGGCAGGAGGCCTCAGTCTTTCTCTTGGTCAGGTCTGCTCTCTCTATGTTGGCTTTACTGATAGGGAGACCCCTTGTGACTCAGGGGAAAGAGGGCTTCTCTTTTTCTAGGAGTTACAGCAAAAATCCAAAATTGATTGTGATTTGGTCAAGTTTGGATCACGATGCCGTTCCTGAGCTAATCACTCTCAGTGTGAGGGTCAGGATGATGGGTTACATCCATTTCCCAGTGCTAGATTACCTGCATAACTGATTGTTGCTTCTAGAAGAAAGAAAAATCCTGGTAAAGTGGAGAAAAACCAAAGAAGCTACTCTATTTGTCTAGCAAGTTTATTCCTTTATTTACTTAAACAAGAAGTGTTTATTGAGAGCCTACAAGTAGACCTGAGTTTGTGTTAGGGAATTGAGGAGGGAACAAGAGGGAATACAATGCCATCCTTACTGTAAGATGTGGTAAGTGTCATGAGAGGCAAGGCATGGGGTGCCATGGTTGACTCACCTTGCATAGGAACAGAAGGAGACTTTGCAATATCTCTCTACTTTTTCAAGTGGGGAAAAAAACCCACTATTATCTCCCTCTGATCTCTCAAATTTAGCTCTTTGCCCTTTGAAGCACAAACCTGAATTACTTGATATTTACATTGAATAGTTCCCTAGCAACCATCTCATATATATGAAGAATGGTACAAAATTGCTTTAATGGAGCTGAAAATTAAGCAAATCTCAGCTGTATCAAAATATTGTTATATAAACATAAATTCAAAGATTTTTAAAAGTTTTACCATGGAATTAAATGTATAGTCACCAAACATCATTTCAAATGGCCAACAATGTGTCAGTGATTGTAAATTTTTCAAAATAATAAAAAAGAACTCAACTTATGCTAGGAAATATTCACTAAAACTGCTTACTGAACATATTGTAATGGGCTATCACCCCCAGTACAGAGTAGCAGTTGGGAAGAAGGTTGTTAGGGATCTATGGCTAGACAATCAGGAAATTCAGCTGAGCTAGAATGGTGGCTGGTCTGGACGGATTGGGATGATAAGCTACAGAGTCCAGAACAGGGAGAAGGTATGGTTGCTGAAGGCAGCAACACTAAGGGACAGAAGAAGGGAATGAGTTTGTTGAATGATTCTGTTACAGGTGGTGCTGACCTCTGACCCCACTTTGTGTTCTTCCTGGGAATGGAAAGCTGTTGACTTGAAATAGGCAATAGGAAGAATCACAGTTCTGGCTCTCAAAGTGCTGGGATTGGGGCAAAGCTTGAAAGGCTGTATGAGCATTACAGGGTGATCTTTATGCCAGCATCCTAAGAAGATGCTCTAATAAAAACGCATATATTCAGCCTTAAAAAGGAAGGAAATTCTAATACATAATACAACATAGGTGAGCCTTGAAAACATTATGCTAAGTGAAATAAGCCTGACACCAAAGATAAATATTGCATAATTCCACTTATGTGAGTGATCTAGAATAGACAAATTCATAGAGACAGAAAGTGGAATAGTGATTACCAGAAACTGAGGGATGGGGTAATGGGGAGTTATTGTTTAATGGGTACAGAGGTTCAGTTTGGGATGGTGAACAAGTCTGGTGATGGATTGTGGTAGTATTTGCACAACAATGGGAATGTACTAAATGCCACTGAATCCTACATTTAAAAGTGGTTAAAATGATACATTTTATGTTACATACATTGTATCACAATAAAAAAGACCACATACAAGCATTCACTCATTCCTTTAACATTAGTGAACATCTATGAGGGTTGCCAGATAAAATATGAAATTTAGATTTCATAAAAACAATGAACATGTAAATATGTACCATGTAATACAATGTTTGGGGCCTACTCAAAAAGTTATTTGTTGCTTATTTGAAATGTGGCATGTTTATACCAAAAAAGTTCATTGTTTATCTGAAATCCAAATTTCACTGGGATTTCTGTAGTTTTCTTTATCAAATATAGCAAAATTATCTACTATGCATCAGACATTGTGCTTTGTACTGAAATCTAACGAAGCATAATATATGATTCTGGCCTTTGAGGGGTGTTCTCGAGTTATGGTAATTCTTAGACATATTAACAATATGAATTCTACCTCTGTGTACAAATTACTAAATATAACAGTGATATAACTTTAAAAGAAGTCTCTGAGGGGAGCATGGGTGGCTCAATTGGTTAAGTGTCCTACTTCAGCTCAGGTCATGATCACGAGGTTTGTGAATTTGAGTCCCATATCTGGCTCTCTGCTGTCAACACAGAGCCCACTTTGGATCCTCTGTCTCCCTCTCTCTCCGCCTCTCCCCCACCTGTGCTCGCTGTCTCTGAAAAATAAACATTAAAATAAAATAAAAAGAAGTCTATGAGTTATAATTTCTAAATGATTAGGAAAAGGAAAGCCTAAGGCTAAAAAAAAGAAAACAGGAAAAGGCCTATGAATTCATTGCCAGTTTTGTAGTAGTTTGCTGGTAATTTATATGTAGTGTTGGTACAGTGTCACATCATATTGTAACTTTTTATTCTTCTTATTTGAAAGAACACAATTAAAGGGAAAGATTTTTTTAAAACTTATTTCCTTATAAGAATAATACATCTCTATTCGAGACTATAGTAATGATGTTTTATCCTTTTTTTAGATTTATATATATATATTTCTTATTTTTGAAATAACAAACACCACTCTCCTTCTGTCATTATTGCAAAGTACCACTAATATCTCTCCCACTTATAATTTCTACTTCCCGCAATCTATCACTGATGGGTTAATCTTCCTACTACGTACTCTGATACTCTTACTTCCTGTCCGAAAGTCTTCAGTAGCTCCCCTCTACTTTAGAACAATGCCTGAGGTCTTTGGCTTAGACTTCAAATTCCTCCAAAAGTCACTCCTTTCCTTACCACGTATTACTTTTCCCACCTTATTTCACTCTTCTTGTGAATTCTATCTTCCAGATATTGAGCTACTTTGTACTTTAATATGTTTCTGTCTTTTGACTTCTGCCAAAAATGTATCCTAGCTCATTTCCCTCTTTGAAATCTTTCCCATCTTTTAACGTAGTGAGGGGCTCTCAAGTGGTTTTTGTTTGTTTTCCTTTATCTTACTGAGACTCACTGTAAGAAATGTATTTTACGTCACAACTAATACAGGCACATACATGTACTTAAAAATAAAATGCAATACAATTTTCAAGAAAGCACATTTTCCCTTACTTTGAGTGGTATAAAATTTCTTTTCTATTGTGCTATATTCTGTTCTCTCCCATTCCGTTTCATTAAAAGAAAATGCTAGTGTTATCCCATCAGATTGAGTCTTGACCCAATTATGGGTTACTATTCTTCAACTAAAAACATTGCTTTAATGCTTATCTGAAATGTCCCTTCCTATATGAAGACTGTTATCCCTCTAATCACAAATAGCCTTTCCTTTCTCTAAACTCTGATAAGAGCTTTCTAGTATTGATGCACTTATTAACACAAGACCTGAGGTTATAGTTATTTTTGTGCATTTTATGCCTTCTTGTAAGACTGTAAACTTTAGAGTGACGTTGATGTCTTATTTATTCCGTGTCCTCTTTGGCACCTAGGACATAGTAGAGTCTCACTGGCAGTTAGTCAAATGAGGGAAACCTGATATTGGTCATGATAATATGCCTCATTCGATCTACCCCAAAAGATCTTCGTCTCTTCTTTAGCTGTATATGATTTAGGGATTTTATGAAGAGATTATTCATTGATGTGTTCTCTATTACCTATAACTAATTTATAATGTTCTTGAGTAATTCATCCAGACATCACCAATTCTTATAAAACCTCCTATGTGAGGTCACATTTCTGCGTTGGTTCTTTATATGGGGTAGTAATCTTTTATAGTACTTCTGATTCTGATCTGATGCAGGGTGAGACTGGGAAATCCAATTCTAGTTTTATCATATATAGGAGGAGTCCTGGTAAGGTAGCATCTTCTATCTCTCCTATTAGATCAAATAATAAAATGTATGGTAATAATGGGGGGAAATGAAAAGAGAGGCAAACCACTTGAGTAGAGAGTAACATTTTTCAGAAAAGCAGTACTTAGTGACATGAAAACATTCAAAGGGGGAAATCCTTTCAATATTGTTTTTAAAAAAAACTTCAAAGAGGATACCCAAGTCATGCAACTGTTTTTTAACATGAAAATCTTCAAAGAATACATTTCCCATGCAATGTTTAAAATTCTCAAAGGGGGCTCCCTCTGGAGTAAAACTCTTTGAAGGTGAAATCTCTTCAATCGTATGAGTTTTTTCAAAGAGAAAACCTTTTCGGAATTTTCTTTAAGCCAGGAACATTCTTTAAGGAGGAATTATTTCAGAAATAGAAAAACTGTCTTTTCAGCGATATGTGCATTTTTAGATTCCTCCAAGTGAAACGCTAAAAATAACGAAAATAAAATACTACCAATAATATATCCAACAGTTAAGTTTGGCAAGAGAAAGAAAATTCTGGTCCACACTGACCACAATACAATTTATTTCAACGTAAGACATGTAAAGGCCTTGACTTAAGGTTGTTAGATACATAGACCTAATTAAAATAAGGAAAACACAAATATTTTTTCTAGAATTATTCCTTTTGGTTTGAAAAGAAAGCAAGAAGATCCTTATTATATGTGGCTCAACTTAATTTCTAGCTTTTATATTCAGTGTAATCTTTGATGAGATCTTTTCTCAGCTTCTCCTCAACTACCTGTTATAAAGCTAATGTTTTAGATTACTATGACCCCTAAAGAGAAAAATTGCAGATATATTGGGTCAGATCCATTGTCCTGAAAGCCTAATATTCTGTCATTGGTACCAGGAGATGTGCTTTTGTGACTTGGCTGTTTAGTCATTTACTTATAAATTCAACAAATATTTATTACGGTTACTATGTGTCAAGTGTTACACCATATGTAATGCCCCATGACATCAATATAAGTAACTTGGTATATGCCACCAAGTAGGCTCTTATTTCCTCTTTTCCAGCAACTGCTGGGATCAGTAACTAAAAGGACCAAAACAGGAGTAGGTGTTTTCACCCAACCATTTAATAATATAGGCCTTGACCTCCACTGCAGACTAGGCTTCCAGCTTACCTTTGTACATCTAGATTATGCATTAAATTGTTCTGGTACACAAAAGAGCTATCTATTGGGATTTCTAGGCTTAGTGTAACCAGAAACTGACATCAATTTTGACACGTGATGCATGTGATACAAAATGCTCACATTGCTTTATAAAATAGCAATATCATTTGGAATATTCAAAATTCACAGACAAATATATTTTACCTCTGTGCTGTTCTTTCCCCAAATCTATAACCTTAGTCTAATCATAACACAATAGATAATACCCAAATTCAGGTATTCTGCAGAATACCTGACCACAAATCTTCAAAAATATCTGTTAGTTGAGATTATGGAAAATGATGAAAGGCTGAGAAATTGTCACAGGTTATAGGAGACTAAGAAGAAGCTGAGAAATTGTCACAGGTTATAGGAGACTAAGAAGACATTATGATTAAATGCAACATGGATCCTGGAGCTAAAAAAAAAAAAAAGGACAATGGAAAAAGTGGTGAAATACAAATACCAACTGTAGTGTACCAATGTTAATTTTGTAGTGTTGGCAAAAGGTACCATTGTTATATAAAATGTCACCATTGGGGAAAATTGGGTAAAGGGTACATGGGAACTATCTATACTATCTTAACAACTCTTCTGTAAATCTAAAATTTTTCGTAGTAAATAATTGAAAAATATATTGGTGTAGCAGAGGTGCAGGGGGAAGGAGCAATTCTAGAAATGTTTGAGTTCTGGGGTGCTTGGGTAGCTCAGTTGGTTGAGCGTCGGAGTCTTGATTTCAGCCCAGGTCATAATTTCACGGTTTAGGGGATCGAGCCCTACTAGGGCTCTGCTCTGACAACATAGAGCCTGCTTGGGATTCTCTTTCTTCCTCTCTCTCTACCCCTCCCCCACTTGTGCTCTCTATCTCTATCTCAAAATAAATGAACAAACATTTAAAAAAGAAAAAGAGAAAATAAATGCTTGAGTTGTGAGAAATGCCACCCTCAGTCATGCTCTGTCCTGAGAATTGCATCAGCTTCTGTCTGGATACCATAAAAAAATGAATTACATTCTCATTCTTGTCCTTGAAACTCACAACTGATTAGAAGAACTTGCAGGACACCTGACAATCCAAAGCCTTATACATAAGGCCCAAAGACAGCTTTCCAATGTGCTATCTCTGAATTGGGAGGAAAAGTTTTTTTTTCTATTAGTTCTACTTCCAAATAATCAGTCGATTAATTCAACATGTATTCATTGATGCTGAAAAGGCCTCGGTCAGTGAACTGGATGCTGGATTTACAAAGCTCAATTAAGCATGATTCTTACTCCTAAAGGTCTGACAGTCTACTGAGGGAGGAGATTTATTCATTCGATCCAGTTATTTTTTGAATGCCTATTTTGTGCCTGTCACTATTCTTGGTGCTTGAGCACATAAGCGAACAAAATCTGCAAAGACACCTGCCCCTGAGTTTATGTACTCTCAGGGGTGGTTTTGGGGGGAGACAACCAATTCACGATGAGTAAAATATATTAATAAATAATGGATCTTCTGATTCAAACCAGGGTTTTTCTTTGCCAGTAGCCTTTGGAGGGAGATCTGGCTAACCTGTGTCATAACTCCCTCTCACCTGCTATATTTCCATCATGTCTCATTTCCACTCACTCATACATGGCCAGGAAGAGGTATTGAGTGGGCACATTATGATATGGTCATGATCACACATCCTCCAAAGGGCACTCCTGATGGGACAAGGGAGCTCAGCCTTGTACTTGAGAAGTAGAATCTGTGATGTGTCTGGGACTTAGAAATTTGTTACCTTGATGGGTCTTTGTAGTGGCTTCCTCTATAGGCCAGCAAACCCCATACTCATTCTAAGCAGCACTAACTGGTCTCTCCATTTATTCACATCTTCTTTCAAAATTCTCAGCACTATTTTATTCTTTTCCTAGATGTCTTACAGATGTCTCAGTAACGTTCCCTGATAGAATCAAATTTTTTCTTTGATAATCTTGCATTTTTTGAAGGTATGCAATTGTAATGATTTCAAGTAATATGTTTTTTCCTGTTTTGTCAAGCAATTCAACTATTTATATATTGTAGTTTTTATGTTATGTGGTAACATTTTTACAAGTTATACAGCCTATTGCTCTCCTCTTCCAGGCATTCTTTCAAAATTATTTTCATGTTTATGAAAATAAAATAATAATGAAATAATTCAATGAAATCTGCTTCATATAAAATTATGAAAAAAAGAAAAGAATTGTCACATTGGCTAAACAAAGCACATCCGAAGCATTGCTGCCATCCTAGTGAAAATTAAATTGGATTAAAATGCAGTTTTTAAAATTAATTAACATAAGCGTATATCTGAGAGCTCCTTAGACATAAGAAATACTACTTTTTTTTTTTTAGAAAAAAGTCGTAGCTTGACTAGTTTAATTTTCTGTGAATTCTACCAAAATAGGGTCATTTTATAAGATTTTTTAAGATAAACTTTGCTTTGAATTTCACAAATGAAGCATGGCTAACCATTACATTTTTTAAAACTACATTTTAAACTCTCTTAAAATAGTCATTCTTGCACTTAGAGACACAATGGCAATATATGCTGGATCTGGTTGTGTTCAACAACCATTTTGTTCAATAACCTGAACTCACTTTGGAAGTATTTTAATTGAAATAGCAATTGAAGGCATAAGCAGGAATAGCAGTGGGGTAAAGGAGAAGTAGGCCACATTTCTCTGTCTCATCTCCTTTCTGGGGCCTAACATACATACAAACTTAGTTAAATACCAATTTTGGGGTTGCCTTGCCCTTCTGCACTTCCCATTGTAAATAAAAGTTCCACATTGTTGAAACCTATACATTTTTCAATGGTTAATTCTAATATGTTACCTGTATGGGTTAGAGTAAGAGTTCTCTAAGAGACTGCATGATCCTCAAACCCTGGAGAAGATCTTAAAGAGAAAAAAAAATCAATAAAATTTCATCTAAGTTGAATTATTCAGCTCTGTTAGGATGGTCTGAGAAACAGATGATATGGTAGGATTGGAAGTCCAAGAGATATATTGGGGGAAATCTATAAAAGATAAAGGGGACAGAGCCAGACCAAGTGGGAAGAGCATTCAAAGTGCCTTGTAGGTTTGACACCTATGAGAGAGGAGGAAGGAAGGAAGAATTAGGAAAAAGAGTCTCAGACCAGAGCTCAGCTCTAAGAAAGTTTTAGTCAGGCTAATACAGAGCCCTTGAGCCAAAGTCATTCATTAAAGTAGTGCCAAGTCTTGTAAGATTGAGCGTATTTCCTTCACTATGTTCAGTCTTTGTCTGGAAGCCTGGCCTTGGTGTGACTGGCCCAAGGATGGGGTAGATCTAGAGAAGCATCAGCAACGGAGGCCTTCTGTGAATTTTGCTCTTAATAGTAAGAGACCTGAACAGCACACTTTCATGACCACATCAGTAAAACTCTTTCATAGAATATTTCAAAAATAAATGTATTCATTTACATACCCATAAATTTATAGAGAACACTATTTCATGATGTTCTCACATAAACATTTCTCACTAAACCTACTTTAAATGTATTCCTGACTTATACTTTAATGACAAATCAATAATTTAAAGCAGTGGTGCTGGTGAGGAACAAAAAGATTGTTCAAGAAATACATTCAGGAAAAATTTATCATATAAATCTGTATTTAAATCTTTTAAGAATTCATGTAGAAGGAATTAAATACAGATACCCATTTTCTCCTTCACCAAGTGACATTTCCAATGTTTGTGAGTTGAAATATTGTGAAATTTTAAAAAATGAGCCATATTTGTATAGGATTGGTTGTATAGGATTCATTCATTGAATCATTCAGCAAAGATTTAGTGACTACCTACTAAGCGTCATAATTGTTTGCTAAGTATTTCGCTTTCCCTATTTACGTACCAGGAAATATTATCAATTTGGCCTGGTTGTGAAAGACATGGGCCAAGTTGAATTAATGAAGGGTCCACTGATATTGCTGCCCCAAGTCATTGCTTTATTATGAAAATATAAGTCAGGAATAGATTCAAAGTGGTTTAGTTAGATTATTTTATGCAGGAGCATCATGAAAATAATGCACAGCATCTATGTAGGTTTATTAGGATGTATACACATACACACATATATATATATATATATACATGTGTATGGATATATATAATATGTATGTAGACACACACACATACATATATATACCTATATGTCTATCTTCCTCTCTCTTATCTGTCTATATAGCTAGTATCTAGCTATTATCTACCTATCTATTCATCCATCCATCTATCTACATGTATTTACAGCAAATTTGAATTACTCAATTTAGGGTAAATTTTATTGATTTTTTTTCCTTTAATAAGTTTTCTAGAGTTTGAGGATCACACAAGTCTTTGTAGGACTCTTATTCTTTCTAGTACAGATAAATTAATCATTAAAATCTGTGTAGGTCTTAACAGTTTTGAAATTTGGGGGGATTGGGAGATTCTAGGAAGGCAGGGCAAGAAGACCACAACAGTTATCCAACTAGGATTGCATGAGGACTTACTTTATTTCCTGGCCTGGAAATGGAGAAAGATGGTGAAAAAGAGAAACAAAGAAACATCAAGAGAAAAATGGCCTACTTCTCACTTAGCTTGTTGTTGTTTCTGCCTGGAGTTTACCAGCCGATTCATTTGAAACACTTCTAAAATGAATTTAGCTTGTTGAACATGCTGGCCAATCAACCAAATCCGTATGTCTCTAGGCCTAAAATTACTGTTCTTTTTAGCTGTATCTAAATAATAAAAAAATCTTAATGGTTAGCTATGCTTCATTTGTGAAATTCAAATCAATGTTTACCTTTAAAGACTATAATATTTCTCCTTTTAAATCAAAGAAAAGATAAGTCACTGTACAATAATTTTTGGGGGGTGAAAAGTAATGTTTCTTATGATTAAAGAGCTTTTAAATATATAATAAGAAGTTCATTTGAGAACTGTTACTTTCAGTCAAACTTCACCAGACTATGTTGTGTCCAATGTGATAATTTATTTTTAATATTCCAAGTGGTAGTGCTATTCAACAGAACAAAGTAAGCATTTCCTATCAAATGCTATACAAAAAAAATGCTATACATATTCTATTCACACAAAAGATGAATGTTATGTTTCTAGAATGAATATAACGTATACATAAATGTGTATGATGAGACAATGAATAAATGATACTTTTCCTTTTTGAGAATAATTTACCATGCAGTTTCTTTAGTGTCTGACTGTAGTGAGATGATAAATAATGGCTTGGTTATATATTACTCTATTAACTTAGTTTTATTGGCATCTTGACTTGTAAAGCTTTTATTGGCCTTTGAGAATACTTGAGAAACAAAGACAGGTAAAGTCTGGTTGGAATAATAATTTCCTAAAATGTGTTTCTGAATGAAATCAGTAGTGCTCAATAGAAAGAAATGATTTCATCTATGTGTATGTGGTAGCTTAGAAGACTGTTCAGCAAGTATTCATTCCTTTCCCCTGCCCCCATGAAAGTATATTTTCTGCCCCATTGCTGTTGAGACTGGATGTGATATGCTTTGCCCAATGGCATGAACATAGAAGTGAATGTGTAAATTTTGAACTTAGACCTCAATAGACAGGATGTATTTTCATGTATTCTTGCAGAAACTTCCAACTTTTACCATGAGAAAAGCATTTTTCAGAAAACTGATGCCTCGGTCAGCCTGGGTTTCTAAATAGGACTATGGAGCTGAGTCAGTGCAGCAGATCTAAAAGTTAAAGAAGTTGTCATTGCTGACCTATAAGCAAAAATATTAATAATAATAAAAGCTTATTGCTGAATGTTTTGGTTGGTTGTTTTATGCAGCAAAAACTAGTGTGTTTGTTTAAATACATTTTACATTTTATTTACTCATCATTGTTTATCTTAAATTCCTTGCCCTTCAGTTGAACTAAGGAATGGTTATAATTCATAGTAAAGATTAATGTACACATCTCAAAGAGCTCATTCTTTCAAGAACATGCACTTTTACTTTGTAATGACACTTGATTATTTTTCAGCCAGATGACATGAAGACTAATTTCTCTAGACCATATTTTACCCATTGTGTCACCTTGATATCAAGAATTTCATAGTTTTCATGTAACTAATTACTTCCTATAAAAATGATAAAAATTGGTTGTTCTGGAGGTTACCATTATATCTCTAAGTGATATGCATGGCCAGTGCTGGTTGATTTAGACAATATTGACTGAATCAGTGTTGCAAGTAGAAAGTGATCATAGTTACAGTATCTTCTAATTGCCCCTCTCCCTCTACCACTCTGTTTCTGATTTTAATTACTCTAGTGGCTATGATAATAATTTTAAATATCTAGTTCCATATCTTAATTCACCAATTTTAGGTAGAATCTATTGAGTTCTCTTTATATATAATATGAGAAGTTAGCTTCCTTACATTTTCCTCTACCTCATGTCATGCCATCTTTCAATTTCTTAAAAAATTTTTTTCTTTTATGTTTATTTATTTTTGAGAGAGAGAAAGACAGAGAGAGAGAGAGAGAGAGAGAGAGAGAGCGCTCAAGCAAGGGAGGGACAGAGAGAGAGGGAGCTTGCCGAAACAAGCTCCAGGCTCCAAGCTGTCAGCACAAAGTCTGAGCACAAAGTCTCAAACTCATGAACCACAAGATCATGACCTGAGCCAAAGTCAGCCATTGAATTGATTGAGCCACCCAGAAGCCCTGACTTCTTCCAATTTCTGTCATTTTTATAAATTTTTTTTACATGCTAACTTAAGTAATTCTACGATATAATCAAAGCTTTTGTGATCTTTGACAATATATTGATCTAAATATAATAAACTAAAAAAGTATTTACAATAATTATAAAACATCATTGACTGATATCTAAATTGTGTGATTTACCTGTAGGGAAGAAAATATAATTATAGGTGATTAAAACTGTGCTGCTCAACATTGAATGTTTTAAAATTGAGTGAATTTTTTTTTCTTACAGAACATAGATTACTAAAAATCATGTCACATTTTTAATTCTCATTCTAGAATCATGGCTTTCTTGTACAGCTTTTTGTGTTTCCCTCAGTTTCTAATTGCCTTTACTTTTCCTTACTGACAGAATAAATTCTCATTTTACATTCATATTTTTGTGAAAGAAATCTATCTTTTTGAAGTGATGCTTCACAGAGCCCTCTTCTGTTTTAATTTGGACAAGTAGTTTCTAGTTTTACTGCATAGATATTATCTATATATCTATACAAAAGTAAGAAAATTACTTTTTAGAAACCAGTAGTTTCTAGTCTTACTGCATAGATATTATCTACCCACATAAAAGTAGGAAAATTACTCAGTAATTATGCAGTAAGTAATTACTGAGTAATTTTCCTACTTTTATATTCTGTATTAATTTCATAGCTCCTGAAAGCACATTTATAACTCTTTATATATATATATATGTATATATATATATACATATACATATATACATATATTATATATATATTATATATATATATATGTATATATATATATACATATACATATATACATATATATATATAAAATATATTGGTGTTTGTTTGTTTTGTGTTTTGTGAAATATATTTTTCAGTACTTTTACAAAAACATCTGTGGGAGTAAATTTTGAGTTCTTGTATGTATCCAGTCCTTGACTAAATTTATAATTATAGTTTCCAATTTTAGATTTTGTCAGAACCTCCTGTATTATTGTCTAATATCCAAAGTTTTTGATGCAATTTTCTGCAGTTTTTCTGTCTTTAAGATATTGGAATTTTCTCTTAATATTCGGAATTTTTATATTTCATGAGTTTTCTTCCATGTATGTCTTTAAAACAATTTCTCCTACTAAAACTCAAGCCCTTTCAATATTGACTCATGTCTCAATTTATTCTATTATTGCTTCATTATGCTATTTTCCCAAATGTCTTCCATTAATAATGTATCTTCTCTTCCATTTCCTTCATTCTTTCTTTCATTTTCTCTTTTCCCTCCCCCCCTGCTTCCTTTTTCTTGCTCTCACTCTCTTTCTTTCTTGAGCTTTTAATAGTTGGATGTTGGACCTTGTAGATCAATTTTTTCATGTTTATTAGCTACTTTTATCATATTTTAATCTATTTTTTTGAATTATGTTTCTTGAAATTTCTTTACCTTTATTTTCTATACTATTGGTTGGTCTTCTATGGTGTTCATTTTATTCTTTAGATCTACTATTTAAAAAGTTTTAGCAACAATATTTCACATTTCTGACTTACCCTTGTTTCAAAACATTCTGATCATGTCTTATGGGTGTAAGAACTTCTTGAATCCTTTAAAGGATACTATTAGAATTTTACTGGCATCCTAAATTAATTTTGTTTCCCATAGTGTTAATTGTCCTGTTTTCTCCTTTAGTTCTTATTTTTTTGTTTTGTATATTTATCTCAAGTCTTGTTTTTCGCAGTTTTCATTTCTATTAAAGAGCAAAGAACAAAGTTGATTAACATTGGGCAATGACATAGGTTTGTTCTATAAAGACAGTAGAGAAGTGTGTTGACCATGGAGAAAGACTTCCAGATTTAAAGCTCTTACTAAGTAACTTAAAAACTGGAAGGGCTTGGGCTGGTCCCTTTACCATTTCTGTGTATCATCTGTAAAATGGGAAGAATAATAATTGTACCTACCTCATGGAGCAGTTATAAGGATTAAATAAATTAATATATTTACAGCATGTATAACAGTGCCTAGTACATGGCAAGTGCTATGCAAATGTTAACTCTAATTACAATTGAGCAGATTTATATTCAAACATTTTTTTCCTGAAATGGATCACTGATCTCTGGCTCAGTGTAAACAATCATGGCCTGCAGATGAGCAGACTGGAGCAGGCAGACTGGAGACATATGTGCAGGAATGAACAGACAGGCTTCACTTAAGATGTTTCCTACAGGCAGGGGCGCCTGGGTGGTGCAGTCGGTTAAGCGTCCGACTTCAGCCAGGTCACGATCTCGCGGTCTGTGAGTTCAAGCCCCGCGTCGGGCTCTGGGCTGATGGCTCAGAGCCTGGAGCCTGCTTCCGATTCTGTGTCTCCCTCTCTCTCTGCCCCTCCCCCGTTCATGCTCTGTCTCTCTCTGTCCCAAAAATAAATAAACGTTGAAAGATGTTTCCTACAGGCAGAGTTGGCTTCCCTGTCCTCTCTTCCCCCTTAGCCCTGAAGGTCTACATTTACGGTAGTCTCTGCTCTCCTCTCTCTACAGTATTACCAGCTACATTAACAGTTTTGGATAATTCCAGAGGTGTTCACTGTCTTTAGAAGATAATGCTGACTTTGGTTTTGGAACAAACACTGTACCAATCATTCTATATAGGGCATTTAAAGGGTGAGGCTTTACTGTCTCAGGTATTTTATAGACAGTCATCTAGTAAATAACCTTACTTCCCCCCATGGACTATTCCACTCCACATACTTGGTAAGTTCAAGTTTGAAACCTTTCATTTTCATTTCCAGAAGGAATGAATTCCACTCAGTTTAAGCTCTTTCCTGTGCTTGTGTATTGTGACATCCCATACAGGGATGTAAAACAAAATCTCTGTCATTTTGAATCTTATAGTCCAGTGAGAACAACAGGTAATAGAAAAGTAAGCAAATAAGTCCACAATACCATTTTAAATAGTTATAAGAGCTGTGAAGGAAATTAAGAAGAATAAAAAGTGATAGGGACCCAGAACACTGTTTTATATAGAATCTTTAGGAAAAAAACCTCTCTATGGAGCACGTCACACTCATATTGCTGTGTGAAGAATGGAATTTAAAGGGAGTAAGAATAGAAGCAAGGAGAAGGGTTAGGAGGCTATTTTAGGAGTCTTGATAGAACATTCCTTTCGGCACAAGAAGGTAAACTCCTTGAGGGCAGTTTCTGTCATCATCGCTATTGTTTCATTGCATAAAACAACCTATCCTAAGACAGGTGCTCAGTAAACACGTGTAGCATGGGTGCATGGGTGACCAGAGCAATATTACAGCAGAAACAAGCATGACCCTTTTGAGAAAGGACCAAAACACCAATAGTAGGAGGGCTAAGAGCAAGAGTATTTTAGATGAGGCCTGAGAGTTAGTGACCAGATATATAGAACCTTTGTATAGAACCTTGTTCGCTATGATCATATGTTTGGATTTTATTCTAACTCTGATGATGAATTGTTGGAGGGATCTGAACTGTGTTATGCCATGGTCTGATTTATAATTTAAAAAAATAACTGCTGCATGAAGAATGAACTGTATAGAGAGCAAAAATAAAGATCAGGAGAAGTATTTGGAGGCTATGATAAGAGTTGTGATGAGAAACGATAGTGGCTTGTACTATCTAGTCACAGCAGAAGGGATGTGAGAATGGTTTGATTCAGGATTTAAGGTAAATATGATGCTTCAGGGTTACCGTAGGAGATGGGAAAAGAATTGAGGATGATTTCTGGGAATTTGGGCTAAATATACATGTGAAGGGTAGTGCCACTAATTGTAATGGGAAAGACTTAGGAAAGATCAGGTTTGGGTGAGGGTAAGGGAACCCAGAGTTATTTTTGGCCATGTTAACTTTGTCCAATGAGATATCAAGTTGGGTATGCTGAGTGAACAGATACATGAATCAAGAGCTGAGACAGGCAAATGGGGCTGAAATACAAATCTGGCTGTCAGTTTTAAGATGATATTTAAAGACATGAGAACTTTCTAATGAGTAAGGGTAGGTAGAGGAGAGATCAAGAACTGAATATTGGGGCCCTTTAGCATTTAGAGAGATGTGATTGTGATTTCAGGGCTCTGTCTCCCCAGAAGGTGTCCTTCTCTACTTTTCACAAATGTGCTATGTGGTCAGCACTCTGAATATGATCTCATCCATGTTTTCTCCTGAAATTTATCAAAATGTCTGGTCTGCAAACAGCATTTTTAACCACTTGCAGTGCTAATATAGATCTTTTCACTTTACTGCATGGAATTTGGGAAAGAAAGGATATAAAAATGTGAGTTCAGAAGCTTTACTTGATAATTTGAACAATGTCAGTTACTCCAGGATCTTTCACATTTTTATTTAAAAAAAAAAAGACTTCACTCCAGCTCTAATATTTACTTTAGAACTTCTGAATACACTTAGGACACTTGACATCTTCACAAATCTGAAGAATTTCCATTTCTATACAAGACTCACATTTCTTTGTGTAAATGATTAATGAAAGTTTGTAAGAAATAGCCAAGCGGGTTGGAAATTAATTAAAATTAATTTAAGGCTGGTAGTGTTACTTAGGCATTATCTACAAATACTAATAAATAGATAATAATAAACTTACAATCTTTTGGTGCTTAGGGTCAGAGGTTTAACAACCACAAGAAAACTGAAGAGGCTGTGTATTATACAATATTTGAAAAGACAAATATTTATTAAGTTGTTTAATGGGAACCACTTGACCATCCAATGCCTCCCCTTATACATTTACTATCCTTGCAACTTTATTTTTGCAGTGTTACTATCACAAAAAAGTAGGAAATAGACAAGCAAGGTATACTGCTCCTGATGCCAATGCTCTAAGATTATTATGAGTTCCACTTGATCATCTCAGAAAAAGTGAGCGGTCATTCTGGTCTTCTGTTGGTTTCTTGGGAGAGAGGAATGGAAACACGAGCAAGGAACAGTGAATCAAGTGCAGGTTGCAGGAGCTCAGAACAGGCGTGAATTAGGACAGTGTTTTTGTCCTGGGCCTGTGACTGCTGTGTTGACTTTCATTGCACTGCTGTTTGGCTAGGGAGTCAGACTTTGTTTATTTATTTTTGAGAGACAGAGATAGACAGAGCATGAGCAGGGGAGGGGCAGAGAGAAGGAGACACAGAATCCAAAGCAGGCTCCAGGTTTGAGCACGTGTCAGCACAGAGCCCAACGGGGCTTGAACTCACAAAATGCAAGATCATGACCTGAGCCAAAGCTGGACTGACGCTCCACCGTCTGAGCTACCCAGGCGCCCTCAGGGAGTCAGCCTTTGAAACTGATCCCTGTGTGAAACTACAGCTGGAAGTTTTTTGACAAGTACAACACACAAAAAAGTAGCAGAACCACTAGCCACCCATCTTGCAATCTAGCTCTGATTTCCAGTTTCACCCCTAATTCCCCTAATCAGACATCTTGGCAGTAGTAGATGGGACCAGGGTCAGAGACATGCTGATGAAACACAAGTAGTAATGCCGATAGCGCAGAAAAATTTCACAGATTATTTATTACTAGTAAAATACTTTGAGAATAACAGATGACAGGCATGATAAGCTCAAATAATTCTGTTATTAGAAGTAGGGTTTAATATATATCCCATACATATATATAGCATTCCACAAGGAAAGGAAGTAGATTCTAAGATCATAAATTCTACACTTTGGGAGAATTTGACACTGTCATTGCTTGCTGACATATATTGGAAATATTTAAGTGGTTGGACAATTATTTCAGCAGCTGACAAGTTATGGGACTTAATGCATAATAGGTGGATGATGGGTTGTTATTGCTTTCAATTTGGTAGAACAAACAAAAGAAAATTTAGGGTTGTCATTGTGACATTCAGAGTTTTCCCCACCCCTTAAAATTGTTGCCTTTTGCTACATAGACACTATTTAATCAAGTTTTGCTTTAAATTCAAATTTGACTCTCTATGCGGAACCATGGTAAGCCCACCCTTTGAACATTAATGCATCACTAATGGTCTCAGCATGTCATTATAAACATCCATAGTCCAGACTAACTGTGGCAATCATTTTCCTCACTCTCATTGAATTTCTTATATGTGACTTTTGGCTCCTAATAGGAATTTACTAAGGCTATCATTGTAACCGTAGCTAAAAGACTAGTGGCATCTGGTATTCTAAGAAAAAGATGTCTTTTTTTGAAAAGTAAAGCTGCTATAATTACTTTAAATTATAATATTGGCACAGAAAATACAGCACCACAATATCCATATTGAAAATGTGCATTGTTGTATAATTAAGTCAGTTTAGAGATTTTAGTGTAATACTCTATACTTATACAATATCTCTCCTCTGAGTTTCCCAGAATGTGCTACATACATTAATTAATTATACCTCACAATGTCCTCGTGAGAAGAGTATTATGTTCATATTCATTTTTATAGTGGGAAAAAAAAACTTGGAGTAGAAAAGCAACATAGAATTACAAAGCAATTTAGTGGTAGAACAGGATTAGAATTCACAGCTTCTGAGAACATTTGTAGCTATCTAAATATATGGATTCCTATGAATTGCATGAGGGAGCAGGTAGCTCCAGGAACTATTTAGAAGTTCATTGACCTGGAATGATTTTTGATGAGAGATAATTCATGCCCTACCTGCTTCATAATTAGTCATAAAATTAGGCCCTGGGTCATGGTGGGCTGGCAGTTGGTTCTAAATATGGAATTAGACATTTCTAGTATATGTAAAATTTTTTACTCTATGATGCATCTCTGAGATGATTCACAAAGTTATTAATAAAATATGCATAATATGCAGCATAAACTCACACAGTCTTGATATGTCACAACTGTAACCTTAACAATCCAGTACATGTGTTCTCACATACAAAAATCTTTCTTAGAAAGAAAACATTCACCTCCACTAGCCTTATTTTATATGGCCATTAACCTTACAAACAGTTTACATAAAGTATTGTGGCATATTGTTGAAAGTACAAGATGGTTCCAGAATCCCTGAGAACTACATGGAAACTCCCAGTAGTCACAACATGGCCTGAATATTTTCTCTCAGAAGGAAAGCAATCTTAGCATTATTTATTTTAAGATTATTGAAATTTAATGTTCTATTCATTTATACTTCTTAAGAAAATGAACCTAAAAAGGATATTCATAGAAGTTTTGCCCTCTGTGGGGAGGATAATTTTTGCTGAGCAATCTTTTGGGTGACTCGATGATGCTTTTACTTAAAGTGCTTGATTTTCACAACAGAATGTCTCTGAGAAGATAGTCAAGAAGTTCCTGGCTCGTGATCTGAATTCAGGTAATGGTGAATGGGAAGAGCAAGAGAGATGCTTTAAGAATTCACTCAAATGCTGCTTCAAGCAGTTTGGCACATGCGTAGATGGCTGGGAAACAAATGTAACCACCATTCAAGCCTGAAAGTCTGCTGAAAGGAAAAGGATTACTTTTTTGGAAAGAAAAGTTTAGATTCACAATGACTAAAAAGTGAACCAGAAAACAGAAACAGACTTTTAAGATGAATGTCTATTTATGCATTCAACACATGTTTATTCAACACTTACTATGTGCCAGATACTAAGTTAGATGCTAGCAACTGAGTGGAGAATAAGATACACCCCATGCTTAGTCTCCAGCCTTTAATCACAGGCTTCAGAAAAGAAAAGAAGCAATCATAATATTTGGTACAGACCAGGCCTCAAAAAATTATGTCAAATGAATTAATAAATTTAAAATGCAACTGTTTATCTTGTTGTGATAAAACATCAAATCCCATTCATGAGATTTCTATTTAATGTATTGATTATAATATGGTTACAGATATATTCACAATTGTCGATTTCAAGATATATGTGTAAACATTAAAAGTGGATCTTGAAGTGTTACTGAAAATGGAAGCTATTATTATTGTAGTAGGATGTTAGAGACATATCCTAGATGTAAATAACATTTTTTGTAACTATTTTTGGGCACCATAATAAATGTGTAGCAAATTGTATTTGCATTTTCATGCAGAAGGGTATAAGCTAGGATAAAGGAGAAGGTCAGATAATGGAAGGTGTTATTGCCATCCTATCTTGTCTAATTGAAAAAAAATGTGAGAACTAAAGGGAATAATTTAAAACATTTGTTATCTTAAACCATATGCTTTAATACTCTAATACCTTGCTTTTATTTACAAATAGGCATATTTGTTATTAAAATGTATATTTTATCAAAACACATTAGGAAATACAATATCATTTGGATTAGTTTGTGTATGTTTATGCATATGTGTGTAGGGAAAGGAGAGTAAGGGAAAGCATGAGAACACAAAAGAAAGAACGGAAGAAAAGAGAAAGATTGAGAAAGGATCTTAAACAAAAAAAGTTTATATTTTGGTGGGGGGAGGGACAGAGAGTGGGGGGAGAGAGAATCCCAAGCAGGCTCCACACTGTTAGCACAGAGCCCGACGCGGGGCTAAATTCTCATGAACTGTGAGATCATGATCTGAGCCTAAGTTAAGAGTCCAATGCTTAACCAGCTGAGCCACCCAGGCATCCCGAGAAAAGGATCTGTGATTCACTATAATTTCTATATATAGTATATTGTTAACAAATTTCTTCTGAGTACATTTTAAGGTAC
The DNA here is from genome assembly GCF_018350175.1 of Felis catus. Classification (NCBI taxonomy): domain Eukaryota; kingdom Metazoa; phylum Chordata; class Mammalia; order Carnivora; family Felidae; genus Felis; species Felis catus. The sequence continues at coordinate 82,120,109 of NC_058375.1, read as the reverse complement.
TTGTTTTGAATTCCTCAGATAGAAACAACATTTTTTAAGCCTGTGGTCTAATACTTTTCTGTAGCATAATAAAATCAACAAATTTTTCTATATTTGAAAATTATTACATACGTGTTTTTGTGGAGGCACTGAAGATCTGGAGGTTTTCTCTCCTGCACCACCCTCATCAGCATCCTGGGAAGATGAGATTGAGTACAAGTTGACTTTGGTTTTGAGGAACAAGTACCTAAGATGGCTTCTAACTTATTGTTATCATATTGAATTCAGTTTTCTCTCCTCTTCCATTTCCTAATGCACTTCTTTTTGTACTGTCCTCTCCCTGTTATCTTCCCCTATTTATTTCACATACTTTGGCCCTGCAGTATAATGTTTAAGATATTAGTTATTTTGCAAAACGTCTATCATTTGAGAGTTACTTATGTAGTGCCTTAAGCACCCTTGTCAAAATCGTAATAAAGTGTAACAGATATACATAGAGAAATATATATTTCATGAATACAAGTTCCTTAAACTTTAAGAAAAATTCTCTGGCAACCTCTAAGAGTAATATGTTTGTAAAATTTGTGTCTTCTACTATGAGGACTGGAAAGTAAAAACACTTGATTTCTCAGCCATGATTGTAGGTTGGATTATTTTGGTCAATGATAATGTAAACAGAGACATCTTGGGAAGGGAAGCCCAGGAGATAACCTCTGTAATAAAATGACAAATACCCTCTGCTTTCTTCCTGCTTGGAATACAGATGTGATATATGAAGGTGCAGTAGCCATTTTGTAAATGTGAGGACAAACACTACATGCTTAGTACACAGAGCAAAAAGATAGCCTAGATGAGCCTTGTCTGTGACAGCATTGTAAAGTAGTTGCAGTAGGCTTCCTGCCTCTAAATTTGTGCTTATATAAGAGAAATAAACTGTTTGCTTAAGCCAGTATTAATAATATTTCCTTTCCATTTTTAGCTGAATGCATAAACAGGCAGTGGGTGGCTTTTGCTCTGCTGCTGTCAAATGGGGGAGAGTCTCCCAAGGGCATAAAGACTAGAAGGCAAGCTCTTCCTACTGAAGCATGCCACTATGGTGAGCAGCTGACATACTAACAACACAAAAGGGGGATGACATTAACATACATGTTCTCAGAAAGGAAATGAGCTTTACCTTAGCCCCTCCTCATTAGAATTAGTCCTCATGGATATCATAGTAGCCTGGAGAATGGAGCACAGAACTGAGAATAAGTGATAGGCCAGAAGGTTGCTTATGGTTCTGGAAAGATCTGAAGTGATGCAGACATACAAGGAACCAGAGAAGAAGAAACAGGAGTACTACATCATGAGGCATGCAACAGAGGGAAGTAGGAAAGCCAGGTTAGACCTCTTCACTTCCCAGCCATTATGAATGAAGCCAACATGTCCTAAAGGCTGGAATGTTGCAACTATTATATGTCATCTATCATATAATGTTTAATTTGTGTATTAATCATTTTTTCTTATTAATCTGGTCATAACAATGCTACAAAATGGGCAGGTCAGATTATACCTGTTCTGTGTTTCAGATACCTCTAACATAGTGAGAAAAGAGAAAATCATCAAAGATGTTATTTGAAATTGCCAGGCGATATATGGTAGGGTTAGCCAAGATAAAATGAAATCCTTAAGGCATGCAAGGCAACCAGCTCTGATTGATGACAAGCCTAGGATAATCACCCAGTGGCAATAGTGGGCGATATATATAAGACCAGGTTTTCAAAAGGGTGGGAAAGAGGCCAGAATAGCTAATATTTTTCAAGTTCAATAAGTACTTTACAAGTCAGAATTTGGTAGAATGTAGTCACTATTTTTCAGTACATTTTGGCCTTGAAATTTGCTCAGTTATGTTTTAAATTTTGTATGGTTGACTATAACTTATGTGAATTAATAATGGGATGGCAGAGGAAGGTTTCACTGCACTAATGCTGTAGATAATATGCATTAAGACAAACCAAGAACTTGAGCTACATCAATTAGTCAAACAAAATGATTGTTTCCAGGATAAGGTGAATAAATGGGATTAGAGATGGATGGCCTAGAACCTCTTTGCTTTAGAGAGTAGGGCTTTGAAGAAAGATGACAGAAATAGGAAACATTACAAAATGGTTGGAGGATAGGAAGAATAAAAGTGGTAGAAATTAATATCAAGTGTATCCTTGCTATAGATCAAAAAGAAAAAGGAAAGGACCCAAATAAATAAAATGAAGAATAAAAGAGGAGAGATAACAACCAACAGAATACAACAACCCAGGAGAAATACAAACAATAACAAGAGAATATTATGAGCAATCCCTATCAAAATAACACCAGCATCCTTCACAGAGCTAGAACAAATAATCCTAAAATTTGTATGGAACCAGAAAAGACCCCAAATAGCCAAAGCAATCTTGAAAAACAAAACCAAAGCAGGAGGCATCACAATCCCGGACTTCAAGCTGTACTACAAAGCTGTAATCATCAAGACAGTATGGTACTGGCACAAGAACAGACACTCAGATCAATGGAATAGAATAGAGAAGCCGGAAATGGACCCACAACATATGGCCAACTAATCTTGGACAAAGCAGGAAAGAATATCCAATGGAATAAAGACAGTCTCTTCAGCAAGTGGTGCTGGGAAAACTAGACAGCTACATGCAGAAGAATGAACCTGGACCACTTACTTACACCATACACAAAATAAACTCAAAATGGATGAAAGACCTCCATGTAAGACAAGAAGCCATCAAAATCCTCGAGGAGAAAGCAGGCAAAAACCTCTTCGATCTTGGCCGCACCAACCTCTTACTCAACACGTCCCTGGAGGCAAGGGAAACAAAAGCAAAAATGAACTATTGGGACCTCATCAAAATAAAAAGCTTCTGCACAGCAAAGGAAACAATCGGCAAAACTAAAAGTCAACCGACAGAATGGAAGAAGATATTTGCAAACAACATATCAGATAAAGGGTTAGTATGCAAAATCTATAAAGAGCTTATCAAACTCAACACCCAAAAAACAAATAATCCAGTGAAGAAATGGGCAAAAGACATGAATAGACACTTCTACAAAGAAGACATCCAGATGGCCAACCGACCCAAGAAAAAATGCTCAACATCGCTCATCATCAGGGAAATGCAAATCAAAACCACAATGAGATACCACCTTGCACCTGGCAGAATGGCTAACATTAACAATGCAGGCAACAACAGATGTTGGTGAGGATGCAGAGAAAGAGGATCTCTTTTGCACTGCTGGTGGGAATGCAAACTGGTGCAGCCACTCTGGAAAACAGTATGGAGTTTTTCAAAAAATTAAAAATAGAACTACCCTACAACCCAGCAATTGCACTACTAGGTATTTATCCAAGGGATATGGGTATGCTGTTTTGAAGGGACACATGCACCCCAATGTTTATAGCAGTACTATCAACAATAGCCAAAGTATGGAAAGAGCCCAAATGTCCATCGACAGGTGAATGGATAAAGAAGGTGTGGTATATATATACAATGGAGTATTACTCGGCAATCAAAAAGAATGAAATCTTGTGATTTTCAGCTATGTGGATGGAACTAGAGGGTATTATGCTAAGCAAAATTAGGCAGAGAAAGACAAATATCATATGACTTCACTCATATTAGGACTTTAAGACACATAACAGATGAACATAAGGGAAGGGAAGCAAAAATAATATTAAAACAGGGAGGGGGACAAAACATAAGAGACTCTGAAATATGGAGAACAAACAGAGCGTTACTGGAGGGGTCGTGGGGGGGATGGGCTAAATGGGTAAGGGGCATTAAGGAATCTACTCCTGAAATCATTGTTGCACTATATGCTAACTAACTTGGATGTAAATTAAAAAATAAAATTAAAAAAAATAAATTTGGGTACGTTGCAGTTTTGAAGCATATCTTAGGTGTTCAAAGCCCTTCGGCTTGGACTAGACTCCACAAGGCCTAGACAAAGAGGAACTCACCAAGCAAGTGAAGTGTCAGAAGACTATGTCAAGACAGAAGGAGTGAATTTTAGATTCTCAGGCAAAGGGACAAGATGTTTTCAACAGCACTTTCCTTTTTCTCATCCCAGAAGATATGTGACATGTAGTAGGCACACAAAAGATACTAGCTTTGGTTTTGCCACATATTTGATAATTCCTACATCCCCAGATGAGAGTTCTATAAATCAGGAATTGGATAATAGTTATCCAGGCCAGTCACTTGCAGATATGTTTTTGTTTCACCAGCATATTAAGTTTAAAAAAAGAATATAAGTGTCTTAAAACAAGGCTGCCATGTTGCACAACTCTAGAGAACATCACTTGTGTTTAACATGGTAGGCCTGGGAGAAGGCCACCTTCTAACAGGACCCACCACTAAGTATTTTCTCACACCTGATTCACAGTTTTGCTACCTTCTTTGCTCTGTAGGTATTCATGTTGCCTCCTTGCTCACACTTTGACTATTCATTTTTCAATCCTTTATTCCCTAAACATTTATTAAATGTCTTCTATATGCTAGACATTATATGAAGCATTAATATATTATTTAATAATGATATCTATCACATGGATATGTATTATTGTTTCCATTTTATTGAAAAAGAAACTGAGACTTGGGGAAGTTAAATAAATTATTCAAGCTCTTATAGCTAGAAAGTGACAGAATCAGGATTTAAATCCAAATGTGACTGAATCCGAAGCACAAGCTCTTTCCATTGTGGAAAATATTTCTCCATTTAAGTTTTCAAAACTCAAGCCATGTTTATTCAAATTAATCACAATGCATATTATACTATTACAAAACCTGTATACCAAAAAGGGAAGGAATAAATATTAGAACCAGTAATATGTCTTACAGTAGAGCTAAGCATCCTATGATCAGAAGGATTTAAAGAGCCTTCTTGGGTTGTTCCTTACAAAGGGCTATAATTTATCATGGTGCTTATCCTGTTCTAACTGAAGAAACTTTTTAGCTTGTTGATAGTCAGGATTACCCAACCTGAAATGGGTGATGATAAAGTCTGGGATCACTGGGTGGCAGTTAGAATGTCCCAAATGTCTGCTGACAACATCATGGATCATTAAATTGTTAGAATATTCACACAAAGCGATTTCATGCAGTGGTGAAAATGAACGATCTGCAATTATATGCAACAACATGAATGAAACAAGATGTTGCTTAAACAAAGAAAATAATTGAAGAATGTGTATAGTAGGTTTCTGGTTTTACAGTCTTCAAAGCAAGAAAACAAACAGTGTACTGTTTAGACCTAAATACATTTGTGATAAAACTATGGGACAGGGGGAACATGGGACAGGATATACACAAATTTCATAATAGTCATACCTCCTGGGGCATAGGGAGGCAAAGAAAAGAGACACAGATGCAACATTATTGGCAATATTCGTAAGTTGGGGGTAGGTTAGTAACTGTTCAATTCATTGTGTCTCAAATAATTTATGTTATATATATTCATATATATACCAAATATTAATTAGTAAAAGGATAGAATAGAAATCTAATTGATGAACGTATCCCTTTTTGTTACCATGGGCATTCTAAATTACTGATAACGAATATCGCCCTTCTTTTTCCAGGAGATTACCGATCATGGGGCCTCAAACAAAGATTTTATTTGGAGACTTATTATTTAATTTGGCTAAGAATAGCAGAAAATTTTCAGAAATAAACTCAAAGAGAAGAAATTGTGTGTGTGTGTTTGTGTGTGTGTACAAACACACTACTAATCGCATTTCCTTCTTCCAGAAGTTTTCAATAGATGTGTCAAGCCCTTTGTGATCTCTGATGCTAGAGAGTCAGAGGAAAGGGAAATTGTGGGAAAGAGTGATAGAATCCTAGTTCTGACTGATCTGACACGCTAACAAGAAGCACATAAGCAGGGAAAGAACCTTCTTCATTTCAAATTCCCATTATTTCAGCTCGAAGAGCAATTGATTCCCATATTTGACTGAGGGTATTCCTCACATGCGAAAACATGTCATACAATTTGGAGCTGTTGTGGTTTAAGAGTTGAGCTCAACTTAAGAGTTAAATATATTTGGTCACAAGTTTTCTCAGAAATCGAATATTCTGCATAACTAGTGCTTTTCCTAAACTTTTAAAACTTTTGCCTACAGTGAAATCTGACTCCAGCTTTTGTATGAAAAACCATTTCACAATCGATTTCAATAGCAAAATTACTTTGCTGTTTTGTTCCTGGAATATCTGCCAAAAAGAAGAGCCAAATATAGTAATATATTTTCCTTTTTTAAAAAAATTTTATTTAAATTCCAGCTGGTTAACGCACAGTGTAATATCAGTTTCAGGTGTACAGTATACTGATCCAACAATTCTATACATCACCTGGTGCTCCTCACAAGTGCCGTCCTTAATCCCCCTCACCTATTTCCCCCATCTAAATCCCCCCCCACCCCCCACCCCTGCTGTAATCCTCCCCTCCGGTAACCATCAGTTTGTTCTCTATAGTTAAGAGTTTGTATCTTGGTTTGTCTCTCTCTCTCTCTTTTTCCCTCTTATTAATGCATTTTCTATGTTGGAATCTCCATTATTTAAGCTGCTTATAACTTTTGAGATGATAATGTTTCATGAATGAGATAGTGTGCAGCACTGTGCTCCTTCATATGCTCTACAAGGTGGCAAATGAGCATTTCCTGGTCTTAGACATGGTAGTTTCTTTCCTTTATGCCTCAAGCAAGTCTTTGGGATGCTACCTATCAAAACATAGCTTTTCTTCATTCATTTTAATGGGGAGCAAGGAGTTTGGAATTTTTAGGTTCAGAAACCAATACAGTCTTACTTTGACCTTTCTCAGCTTGCTAAATGCCCTCCAGTCCTCTGCACTGGAGTGTAGCGAGCAGAACTGAATTCTCATCAATCTCATGAAGGAAGGGGATACATCTGATCTACTGAATAGTTTCAAGCCACTGCTTCAATAATTCAAAATATGTAGTTGCAGTCCATTTGCTGCAATGGTGGCTGCATCAGTGTCTATAATCTGGTGCATTGGATATTCATCCAAAAACTGATGCTCGTCTTCCATATCACAAATACCCAATTTTCTGATGTCGCTGTTTTATGATCTTTAATTTAGAGGAAACATGTAAAATGTTAGCAAATTCTCTCCGGAAAAAAAAAAGTTATTTAGAGAGATTGTAACCTTTCCTATTGTAACTTTGGAGAAATGTACCCTCTTGAAATTATGGGCCAAGGCCAGTTATGTTTCCAAGATGGTGAGGTAATTTGTAAACAACTTCACATGAACACAGACCCTACAACGATCACAAAATACTTCCAACCGCAAAGGAACTCCTCGAATTTTGAGAGACATTTTTAGAGACAAATGTTGGCATAACATAAACTTTGCCTTATGAAATAGATAAGAATTTCCATGTTTTTTTAAAGACCAGAACTTTAAATTTCAAAGTAGTTCAATCATTAGCTTAAAATGACAACAGATAACAGAAACAGCAATTTGAAATCAAAATTGTAATCTTTGTCTTACTATCACTAAATATAACTCAGTGCTAAGCAAGCTCATCACTGAATTTTTTTTCTGATAACTCAAACTTTCTCTGTCTATTCTCCCTGAATTTATCTCCAAATGTAGCCTCTCGTGTTAGCTTCAAATCTCCTCACTCCCTCCTTTTTTCACTTCCAAACCTCTTGCCAGGCCCATAAATCATTATTTTTCCTGGTTTCATAAACATTGTTTCTAGAATACCTTGTTACCAAAAAAAAAAAAAAAAAAAATCACTCAGAAATCTAGGTTCTTTCCATTCTGTTGTAGTATGGATTTGAATATTTTAGATGTATCAAGACTTTTCTCCTTTTTTGTCAATATAGATTATTCATTGACACTTGAAATTGTAGGTGGAAGAAAATTTACATTCCAGTCACATCTCACATTAATTTTTTAAAACTTTTTAATTTGAAATAATGTAAGACCCACAAGAAGTTGCAAAAATACTATGAAGATTTCCTGTGCAAACTTCACCCTGCTTTCTCCAAGAACATCTTAAGTAATCATACTTAGTTATCAAACCAGGAAATTATCATTAGTATAATGTTACTGACTGAATCACAGAACTTGTTCAGCCTTTACATGCACTTTTTTATGTTTGTGTGTGTATGTAGTGCTATGAAATTTTATCATATGTATAGATTCACATAACCACCTTCACAATAAGGATACTGTTCTGTTACCACAAAGGAGTCCCTTAAGTTTACCTTTCATCATCACACCCTCTTTCTAATCTTAACCTGTGGCCAACATTTGTCTGTTCTTCATCACTATGATTTTGTCATTGAGCATTAAATGGAATCCTACAGCATGTAACCTTCTAAGACTGGCTTCTTCCACTCAGCATAATGCCCTTAATATCCATTTATGTTGCTTCATGTATTCATAGTTTGTTCCTGTTTATTTCATTGTATGAACAGTTTCTTATCTATTCACACACAGAAGGACATTTGGGTTGTTTCCAGCTTTGGGCTGTTACAAATAAAGCTGCTATGAATATTTACATACAGGTTCTTGCGTGGACTTGGTTTTATTTATTTATTTTTTAAGGTTTTATTTATTTTTGAGACAGTGAGAGACAGAGCATGAACGGGGGAGGGGCAGAGAGAGAGGGAGACACAGAATCGGAAGCAGGCTCCAGGCTCCGAGCCATCAGCCCAGAGCCCGACGCGGGGCTCGAACTTGCGGACCGCGAGATCGTGACCTGAGCCGAAGTCGGATGCTCAACCGACTGAGCCACCCAGGCGCCCCATTGTGGACTTGGTTTTAAATTCTCTATGACAAATACCCAAAAATGCAATTGCTGGGTTGTGTCATTAAGTGAATGTTTAACTTTATAAGAATCTGCCCAACTGTTTTCCAGAGTAGTTGTATTATTTTACATTCTCCACAACAATGTATGAGAGATCTAGTAGCTTCACATCCTTGATATTCTTCATTTTAGTCTTCCAGCAGATATGTAATGGTAGTTCATTGTGGCTTTCATTTGCATTTCCCTAATGGTTAGTGATGTTGAAAATTTTTTCATGTGCTTATTTTCCATCTGCATATCCTCTTTGGTGAATTGTCTATTCAAGTCTTTTGCCCATTTCTTAATTGGATTGTTTGTTTTCTTAATGTTGAGTTTAGAGAGTTTTTTATACATTTGGCTTACAAGTCCTTTGTCAGATATGTGATTTACAAACATTTTTGCCCAGTCAGTGGTTTGTCTTTCATCTTTTTAACACAGTCTTTCACAGAGCAAAAGTTTTAAATTTTTATGAAGTCGAATTTATTGATTTTTCCCTTGTTTTGTTGTCATATATACAGAACTCTTGGTCAAACTGTAGGCCATAAATATTTTCTTCTAAAAGTTTTATAGTTTCTCATTTTATATTTAGATCTGTGATCCATTTTGAATTAATAGTTTTATAAAAAGTAAGGTTTATAAAGGTCAAGTTTCTTTTTTTCCCTCCTATTTTATGTTCAGTTACTGTTCCAAATGCTTTCTGCATTGAATTGCTTTTGCACCTTTGTCCAAAATCAGCTGAGTGCACTTAAGTAAATCTTTTTCTGGTTTCTCAATTCTGTTCCATTGATCTATGTGTTTATCCTACCTCCAGTAGCACACTTTCTTGATTACTACAGCCATTTCTTCATTATTTGTAATTTCTTAGGTAAGCATTCACTCAATAGCACTGTCATATATATCTATATATCTGTATCCATATTAGCTGTGAAGTAACTCCTTGGTAGTGTGTGTTCTATCTCTCAGAAATTTTGGGGCCTCATTCTCTTTCAATAAAATATTTAATATATGCCAACTGATACGATACCTCATATATAGTAGACACCCCATACACATTAAGTCCTTGTCAATTTCTCTTTCCTCTATATCACTTGTCATTCAAAAACTAAAGTGTTCAGGGTCAGCAGATGACCAATCCAGAGACTTGAAGTTCTAAAGCAGAAAGTCCTGATGTGATTTTATAAAGCAATATTTTTTGTTTGAGTTGTCAAAATCCACTGGCAAAGCCTAGGTAGAGTCTTTCCATTAGGGAATGTCAAGACCGGAGTATCCTTAAAAAATGCTCTTATTCTAGAGAAATAGAAAGTAAATTCAGGAGATGAAGTTTGTAATTTCTTCAGTGGTTTTTGTTGTTGTTGGTGGTGGTTTTTGTTTGTTTGTTTGTTTGTCACTGTTTCAGATACATTAACTTTAGGACGTAGTTTTATTTTCCTGAATAACCATATTTATCTATTACCAATTATCTACATATATAAGATTATATCATAGTGATTACTATATTGCTGTAAATCATGTATACCTTCTAATTTGTCCTTAGAGCCCTACCTGAGTGTGAACATTTTCAAAAGTATGCTTCCTAATAAATATACATCCATATGGTAAAACGCTAAGCAAAATATAAAAATCAGAAGTAGCAAGAAAATGGCGGCAATATTCTACATTTAGACTACCTTGGTCTCATACATGCCAAAACACTCCAATGGAGAAGCAAATTGAAAATATTCTAAAATGCAATGCAGTATCTTAAGTAATAAAACAAATTAGGTGGAAGACACATTTAAGTAGCAAGATAATAATTACATATATAGTTATTATACATATATTTCTTAGGCCACTTTCTATATATATGTGTACGTATATAGTATATGTGCATATACTATATACGTGTATCTTAAATTTTTAACTATTTCTAGTTAAAGTATTTAAAACTAAATACCATTAAATGAAAATATGTTTGTAAATAATTTTTACAATAGAACAACATAGGCATTTAGAAACATTTGGGAAAGATACTTACGATATTTGTCGCATCGCAGTGAGTTTTTTTTTTTTGGATAAAAGAATCATTAAATTAACGAGTCCTAACAAAAGCTATAGTACTACCCCCACGCAATAAGCGAAACAAAATAAGTATTTTTCTAGCCATTAATATTAGTAAAAACTATTCCTTTGGGTATTGGGAGGAGAATCATTATATTCCATGGAGAGTTTGTGGTTTCTGAAGTAAACTATCATCAAAGCTTGCAAACACAATGGTGGTGCCAGTATTTCAGTTCAGCACTTTACACCTAACACGGTGTTATAGGCAATCATGCATTTAATAAGTGGTGTCTGACAATGCTTAGAAATGACAATGTCACCCTTTTACTGTATTCCCACACACTTACCGAAAGCTTTAGAGCTTGACAAAAGCTTCCTTACACTTTATCTCCATTGATCCTCATCACAACCCTCAGAGATAGGCAGAGTAGGAATTATTATCCTCATTTTAAATTATACAGACTGATGTGATTGCATTTATATTTATAGGATTTTTGGAAGCTGTTATACCACTCAACTCCTGCATGTGACGAAGTTAGCAATGAAGGCCTTATTTAATAACCCCAGGGGAGAACAAAAAATTACCTGTCTTCGGGGGCTATTTAAATTTCAATAAACTATAAGTAGAAAAAGACCAAGGACCGTTTCTTCTCTTAGATACACACACATTATTTGAACATGTTTATAATGTTTTTTGTTAAGTTGTATGAAGAAAATAGAGTGAATCTTTTGGCCTATGAACCATGTTATATATTGCATGATGAACATGCTTATAAGATACATTGGATATTTTCTTATCCTATTAACAAGCCAGTTTTACAGTACTTATCTTTTCTAGGCATAAACATGTGGAAAGAAAAGCATCAGCCCTTTTGACAATTGGAACAAAAATATTAGAAAATTTGTGTGAAAATATAATTTTCATTGATTGTAAGATGCATTTTCTTTGGTGTCATGACTGGGTTTCAGAAGCACTGTCATTTGCATATTTTGTACTTAAGTGTGTGATTGTGAGCCACTCTGACTTCAGGTCTAGAGGGAATTTGTGCTAGTTGAGAAAAAGTAAAACATTTTACTGTATAATGTGAATGACCCATAACTCATAGCCGCCCAAGGCTGATATTTAATTTACATAACAGACGCTTTGGCATTTTCTCAATATTTTCAGGAGGGAATTTCACATAAAATACTCAAGTTTCATATTCAAGACACTTGGTATGCTGTGCATTTCTGCTATTGTCCAGGCTGACTGTTAAAAAAATAACCAAAATAAAACCAATTTTTCTGATATATACTCTGTTAAAAATCTACACACAGGAGATACCGTTCTTTTCTGAATGTGCAGTGAATTGTAAGATAACTAAAGCATCGTGCTCTAATGTATATGAAATTGAACTAAGAAAAGATCTTTATTCTAATTCCAGCACTATACTGTGTAATTGTAAAATATGGCACTAGAAAAATTGATTCCTATTAATTCTAATTAAAAAGTAATTGATGGGGAAAAATTTTATGTTACGGCTTAGGAGGTGATTTAAGATAATTCATGGATTTCAATCTTTCTGTACTATCTTTGCTATTATAGAAAATTATCTCTAAAATTATCTGCATGTACATTATATTTGTTTCTTTGACAGTTAATTTAACCAGTAACAGGTATATTTAGCATATTATCCCTTTTATAATGAAGGGTATGTGGGAAAGAAAGAGGAGAGGGCAAGGTAAGGGAAAGAAGAGAACCAATAATTATTGAATGTTTACAACAGGCTAGGCACTTTTTACCCGGTAACTGACGTAACCCTTACAAGATCCTTGCAAGGGCATCATTTTCATCAATTTTCACATGAGGAATCTGAAGCCCAGAGACAGAGCAGGTGAACTCTGCAGCTGACAGAACCTATACTTAGAAGGGCTCCCATGATTGGTTTAGTGCTTTACTCTATCTTGAAACTCTTACTTTTTTTCACAAAGGGCTCCACATTTTTTTCTGACAATGGAAGAGTTTATTTTGGGGGCATGAGATTGGCCTGAGGTTATCTAGAGTCACCAAAGTCTCAGGTGTACGGCCTCCCTTCTCCCTCCCACAGCCAGGGAAGCCACTGATTGGTTTTGATCTGATAAATACAGGCTTTCCCTCCTTCACGGGGGGGGGGGGGGGGGGGGCGGGTGGTGGAGGTGGGGGGGCGGGTTACAGGCGCATCCATGGGCATGGATCAGCTCTAGAATTACCACAGTCATCCAAGTAGGATCCACGTTTTTATCTTGCACTGTATCCTGCAAATTTTGTAGTTGATCCTGCCTAGAGAGCCTACCTCCTTTTCCAAAATTAAGATTTGAATCCAGGTCTGTGTCATTCCAAAGTACAAGGCCAGAATAAGACACCTGCTTTGTTCCTCTCTACCTGTGCCACCAAACTGAAAAATTTTTAACTGTGATTAACTGTTATTATTTGACATTTATTTAACAGAGATGCTGAGAGATTAGGGGGAAGGAAAATGGAGGCGAAAGATCCCCATTAGCAGTGCCCAACTTTTTCCTTTTTTGGCTTCAAATCTATATAACCCTTGCAGAGACCAGAGCCCTGCAGTTTATATGTTCCACTTCCTGAGAAAGGTGGTAACTGTTATCAGCTACTTTGCTACTCCTTCATCATCCCTGACATACTACAGAATTCTCCCCAAACTTCTATAGTATTTTTTCCAGAGAGGACTACTGGGAAAAACAATTTTCTCCATCTCTTTACATTTTTATTGATGTCTTACTGTCCCTTATTCTGAGTCCCAGAACACCTGTACCACTGGCCCAGCCTTTCAGCAGCTTCTGTTAAAGTGCACACCCTTTCTTTTGTACAAGGCTGGTCTCCTAATCAAAGGTTATCTGTAACTCTCTGGGTAAAAAATAAGGATGTGCGCTGAGAAGGAAACTTAAGTCTGGTTCATTTAGGAGACAAGGTACACACAAATGAAATAAAATCCAAGTCAAAGCCTCATCCTAATCTTTTCCTTAGCACCAGAGCAGACTAAACAGTGTATAGCATCTGTATGCTTCTTTGTTTGTTTGTTCATCTCTTCTGCCTGTCTATGTTAAACATTTATTAAGTACCAAGTATGTGCCAGGCACTGAGGCAGGTAATGAGAATTTTTTTGTGTGTTTATTTTTGAGAGAGAGAGAGAGAGAGAGAGAGAGAGAGAGAGAGAGAGTGAATGGGTGAGGGCAGTGATAGAGAGACACAAAGAATCTGAAGCAGGCTTCAAGTTCTGAGCTGTCAGCACAGAGCCTGATGCGGGACTCAAACTCATGAACCGTGAGATCACGATCTCAGCTGAAGTTGGATGCTCAACTGACAGAGCCACCCAGGTGCCCTGGTAATGAGAATTTTTTTAACATTTATGTTTTGTGAGACAGAGAGAGACAGAACATGAGCAGGGAGGGGCAGAGAGAGGGGCGGGGGAGTCACAGAATCTGAAGCAGGCTCCAGGCTCTGAGCTGTCAGCACAGAACCCAATGCAGGTTCTCACAAACTGTAAGATCATGACCTGAGCTGAAGTCAGGTAACCGACTGAGACACCCAGGCGCCCCCACCCCTTGTAATGAGAATTTTTATAAAAATGAGCCATACTATCTGCCCTGAGACAGAATGAAGTCATAAGGGTCAAAACCCTATGGGAACATGGAGGAGAGAACCAAGCACATCTAAAAAAGAATGAAAAGGCTTCTCTGAAGACATAAGAGTTGAGCTAGGTCTTAGAGGGCAAAGAAGAGTTTGCTAAAACAGAGGAGCCTCCAGATTGTATTCTCCATGAGGGTAGGAACTATTTGTCTTGTCCACATTTAGTGTACCAAATGGTCCCTGGCCAGTCTCTCAATATGTATTTCTGACCGGCATGGAACAGGGCATTCTAGGGGAAAGAAAAGCATGTGCAGAAGTTCCTAGCAGTTAGAAGATTGGTGACATCCTAGGAAAAATGAAAAGTTTAATGAAACAGGAGCTTATCCTTGATTGTGTAAATACCTCTTAACTGGCAAGCTATAAATGGTCAAGAACACTACTTGCAACTGAGCCTGGTACAGTTTTATAGATAAAGACACAACATAGAGACAGGAAACTCCTGGGTCAGAGACAAAAGACTTTATTATTCACGGCAGAAAAATTAACATGAGATTTATATTCGCCTTGTAATGCGAGAGACCCAGGTAGATGCTGTGCATGCAGTGAAATTGTGTCACAGATGAAGAACCTTGAGCTCAGGGGACCCAAATCTTTTATAATAAAATGAAAACAAACCTGACAGACCTTGCCCTGAAGGGAGACAGTACCTCTATTACACCAGACAGTAAACAAATCTGCCCTCCACTCTAAAAGGAGACTTTATCTCTTCTAAGGCTGTTTGCCATACAAATATGCTTAAAGAGAAAGTCCAGAACAAAGATAGTCAGTGTATATACTAGTTTACTCAATGGTCACATTGTTCTTCCTAAGAAATTGAAAAAAAATTTTTTTAAAGACAGGAACTAGATTTATTTAAAGATTTTTTTTTTAAGTTTATTTATTTTTGAGACAGAGAGAGACAGAGCATGAACGGGGGAGGGTCAGAGAGAGAGGGAGACACAGAATTGGAAGCAGACTCCAGGCTCTGAGCCATCGGCTCAGAGCCCGACACGGGGCTCGAACTCACGGACCGCGAGATCCTGACCTGAGCTGAAGTCTGACGCATAACCGACTGAGCCACCCAGGCGCCCCTTAAAGATTTTTTTAATGTTTATTTCTGAGAGAGAGAGAGAGAGACAGAGAGTGAGTGGGGGAGGGGCAGAGAGAGGGAGACACAGGATCTAAAGTAGGCCCCAGGCTCTGAGCTGTCAGCACAGAGCCCAATGTGGAGCTTGAACCCTCGAACCATGAGATCATGACCTGAGCCAAAGTCGGCCACTCAACCAACTGAGCCACCCAGGTACCCCTAAAAGACGGGAACTAGATTTAATTGACTACTCTTGCCACTTCAGTTTCACATCATTTCTTTAAAAACTGGCATATAATACTCCTTGTGAAGTAATGTTTCTTGTTTATTTTCAAATTTTAAAGTGCAAATATTTAATATAACTGCCAGCAAATTTTTACATGGAAAGCTCAAGTAGATGTGGCTACATAGATTTGATTCTACAAGTAAATATCTGGAAAAATGAATTAATCTAAAGAATGCATGAAAAGAGTGTGTCAAATTAGGTATAATATTCACAACTTAATATTAGAAAACCTAAACAACCTGATTAAAAAATGGGCAGAGTTCTTAAATTCTTCCAGAGAAGACATACAGATAGTCAACAGGCATATGAACCAATGCTCAAAGTTAGTAATCACCAAAAAGTAAAAATAAAGACCACAACAAGACACAACCTCACACCTGTCAGATTGCCTATTACCAACAAGACAAAAGTTATAAGGTGTCAGAAAGGATGTGGAGAAAAAGGAGCCCTCATATGCTGTTGGTGGGAATGGAAATTGGTGCAACCACTACAGAATTTCCTCAAAAAAATTAAAAATAGAACTACTGTACAAGCCAGCAATTCCACTTCTACATATTTATCCATAGAAATGAAAAAAAAAAACCATAATTCAAACACCCTATCTTTATTGCAGCATTATTTATAATAACCAAAATATGGAAGCAACCCAAGTGTCCACTGAGAGATGAATGGATAAAGAAGATATGGTATATATGGGCACATCTTGGAGAAATTGTGGGTTTGGTTCCAGACCACTGCAATAAAGAGAATATTTCAATGAAATGGATCAAATGACTTTTTTTGGTTTCATAGTGTATATAAAATTATGAATACACTACACTGTAGTCTATTAGGTGTGCAATAGCATTATGTCTTTAAAAGGTACATACAGCAATTTAAAAATACTTTAATGCTAAAAAAGGTTAACCATCATCTGAGATTTCAGTGAGTCATAATCTCTGATCACAGATCACCATGACAAATAAAATGATAATGAAAAAGTTTGAAATATGAAAAAGTTTGAGAATTACCAAAATGTTACACAGAGACACAAAATGAACAAAAGGGCTTTGGAAGAACAGTATCAACCGACTTGCTTCATGCATCGTTGCCACAAACCTTCAATTTGTAAAAACACAATATTTGCAGAGCATATTAAGTTGAAATGCAATAAATGAGGTATGCCTGTATATACAATAGAATATTACTTAGTCACTTAAAAAAAATGAAGTCTTGCCATTTGCAACCACAACGATGGGCCTAGAGGATTTTATGACAAGTGAATAAGTGAGAGAAAGACAAATTCCATATGATTTCACTTATATGTGGAAACTAAAAACAAAACAAACAAAACAAAACAAAACAAACTATAAACAGACTCATAGATAAAGGAAATAAACTGTTGGTTACCAGAAGGGGAAGAGTTGGGGGGCTTGGATGAAATAGGCGAAGGGGATTAATAGGTACAATCTCCCAGTTATAAAAGAAATCACGAGGATGAAAAGTACAGCTTAGGGAATAGAGTCAATAATACTGTAATAACTGTGTGATGACATAATAATTAGACTTATTGCAGGGATCATTGTGGAATGAATAAAAATATCAAATCACTATGATATATACCTGAAACTCATATGATATTGTATGTCAATTATACTTCAATTAAAAAAGTGAGGTATTATGTTAAACAATGCCATTCAGATGATTTGTTATTCTCTAATGCATAATCATTAATAGCATGCTACACTAAGGGTGCACTTTTTTAAAAAATTTTTCTTAATGTTTATTTATTTTTGAGAGGCAGAGAGAGAGAGAGAAAGAGAGCAGAGGAGGGGCAGAGAGAGAGGGAGACACAGAATCTGAAGCAGGCGCCAGGCTCCAAGCTAATAGCACAGAGCCTGACACAGGGCTGGAACTCACAAACCAGGAGATCATGACCTGAGCTGAAGTCGGACGCATAACCGACTGAGCCACCCAGGCGCCCCTGCACTGTTTTAATGTTGTGACTAAAATTTCATGAAGGTATTACTATAATTAGTTTGCTTTACCTATAACTTATTTAATATGACTTAATATGATTTTGGTAACACAAATAAGTCTGAATAAAAATACTGATGAATGTTCACTTCTAGAAAACAGTATGATTTAATAAATAAGAAGACTAGTCATTTAAAATTTGCATATTGTTTCTCTAATAATGTGCTTTATAAATGTGCAAATATATCCTATGACCTTTGAAGCTATAAGGTATTTTTAAGTTTGGTAATTATGGAAAATTTAAACAGCTCAATACATGGATGAAGGTAAAATAATAAGAAAACCCATAAAAACCTTTTAATATAAATCCAGAAAACAGCAAAATAAATTATTGCAGAAAATTAGGGTATATTCTGTGGCTTTATCTTGTTTTTTTTTTCAATCAAAGACGGAAAAGGGTTTTTTCCCCCAGTTAAATTTCCTTTTTTTGATTGAAGTCGATCTATATTAGGCCAAGGTTGTTCTATGAAGCAAGTATCTATATTCCAATAAATATAATTATTTTGTAGCAGTTTGAATACACGAGTTTTCACAGGATTGTTTCTCTGCCTGCTTCTCTTCCTCCTCTATCTTTCCTCCCTGTCCTTCTCCTCCCCTCCTTGTCCCATTTTTGAGCAAAACACACATACAGTAAAGTACTCTAATCTTAAGTGTATAGCTCAATGAATTTTTAAAATATATGTACACTCAGGTAAGCATCACCTAGGTCAATATCTAGACCACTTCCAGTACCCTGAAAGATTCCCTTGCATTCTCTCCTAGTCAATATCCTCTTGCCAAAAAGCCATTACTTTGAAGGGTAGTTTTGTCTGGTCTTGAACTCCATAGAAAGTCTCTATGTCATATGGTTTTTGGAACATTATGTCTACAAAATTAATCCATGTTTTTGGCTGTAGCTATGTGTATTCTTTTTTTTATTGCTGCATAGTGTTTCATTATACGAATTTACCACAATTCATTTATCCAGTTCACTGTTAAGAGAATTTTGATTTTTCCCATTTCGATCATTATGAATAGTCTTTTGGTTAGACATATGCACTCATTTCTACTGGGTATATAACTGGAAAGAGAATTGCTGGTCATACAGTAGGCATGCGTTTTGCTCTAGTAAAGACTGCCAAAAACTTTCACAAAGCAGTGGTGGTACTGACTTATATTCCTACCAGCAGAGTCTAGGAGGTCTGACTGCTCTAGATTCACACCAAGACTTGCCATTACAGGTTTTTTAATTTTAACTATTTTGGCGGGTATGAAATTGTATCTGTTGTGGTTCCAATTTGCATTTCCCTGATGACTAATGATATATTTCTATACTTATTGCCCATTTGTTCACACTGTTTGGTTAACTGCTTGTTCCAGTGGGTTGCCCATGTTTTAAAATTGGGTTTTCTCTCTTTTATTAATTGATTTGTAGGAGTTCTTTATATATTTTGGATATGAGTTCTTTGTCAGATGTGTGTATTGCAGTTATCTTCTCTTACTCTTATGTCTTGCCTTTGTAATTTGTTAATGGTAGCTCAGTAAACAGAAATTCTTAATGTTAATGAAGTTCTATCTGCTAATTTCTTTTATATGATTAGTACTTTTGTATTTTGTGTGTGTGGGGGGGTTTACTTCTTGTGATTTCTCAAAAATCATTGCCTACTCTGAGGGCATGAAGAAATTCTTTTATATTTTCTTCTATAAACTTCATTGTCTTAATCTTCACATTTAAGTCTA
Source organism: Felis catus (assembly GCF_018350175.1). Taxonomy (NCBI): domain Eukaryota; kingdom Metazoa; phylum Chordata; class Mammalia; order Carnivora; family Felidae; genus Felis; species Felis catus. Next base: position 82,100,482 of record NC_058375.1, on the reverse strand, counting down.
TGACTCATCTGACATTGACTTTTATGTATGGTATGAAGTAGGAGTCAAGTTTCATTTTGCCCATATGAATATAAATTAACCTAGCACTATTTATTGAAATGACTACCCTTTCTTCACAGCATTGTAGTGACACCTTTGTGATAGATAAATAAAGCAGCAATTTATAGATGGGTCTTTTTCTGAATTCTTTATTCTGTTCCATCTGTCTATTCTTGTACCAGTTCCACACTGCTTTACTTACTATAACCTTATAACAAATCTTCATTTTTAGTAGTGTAAGTTAATTAACTTAGTTTTATATCATAATTATCATTGTTATTGACTGCATTTCAAGTTAAAGTTTAGAATCAGTTTGTCCATACACACACACACACACACACACACACACACACACACACAACTAGAATTTTGTTTTGTTTTGTTTTGAAATGCACAATTGTTTCTTAATTATCATAATGAAACAACTAAGTAAAAACATTTTTATTTCTTGGTATACTCCCAAGCAATTTAAGTTGTATTTAGGATTTGGGATAGGGGAGAGAGAGATGGCACAGATGTAAAACTATTTCTCCAGATTATTATAACAATCATTGCATCAAATGTTAGCAGTTAGACTTTCCTTTCTAGAAAGACCCCATGCTTTATCTGTCTTGTCATTCTGCCTCACTAAGGGTGGCTTGATCACTTAATGTAGATTGGTTATTTCCATTTCAATATAATTAAAATTAAATATAAATAAATGGAATTTTATTACTGTTATTCATAATAACATCATAGTAGCCATTAAAATTCTTTAGAAGTTTTGTAATTCTTATTCATGTAGTCATTGTATTTCCTTTTATAATGAGCTTCAAACACACACACACAAAATAAACAAGAGGTTGCATTTTTTTAAAAGTCTCCATGTAAAAGTACATATAGTGTAATACTTAAGTATGATCAGAACATTGCAAGAAAGTAGGCATCTCTAGAGAATGGACTGTCTTAGGAGAGGTCTGCATTTTAGTGTTCACATGGTCAAGGAAATCTAATAACAAATGAAGCTCACTGAATTTTGCATCTCTGCTTTTTAGAAAGCAGCGCTAACTTGCAGACATACAAGAGGTGAAGCTTTCCAAAGACTGGGGCTGGAATTTATTTTATTTAACACATTTTTAAATGACCCAGAGAAAGGGTAATATTTTTCAGTGATCACTCAACTTAAACAAATAGGGAAAGATAGGCTCACACATAAACTTTGGAAAAACCCATCGAAGCCATGTGATAGAGTGTTTCATTTGTCAGTAGAGACACAGGGGGGATATTATAAGATAACATATCCACATTAAAAAAAACTGAAATAAGGTGCCTGGGTGGCTCAGTCAATTAGCAATTGACTCTTGATTTTGGCTCAGGTCATGATCTCAGGGTCAAGAGATTGAGCTTCTTGTCAGGTTCTGTGCTAGGTGTGGGGCCTGCTTGGTTTCCCTCTCTCCCTCTTCCTCTGCCCCTCCCCCACTCTCAGACTAGTGGGTGCACATGCTCTATCTCTCAAAAAAAATCTGAAATCTTTCATTTTTGGTTCAAGATTTCTCTGTATTCTAGGCAAGAAGCAATTCTAGAGTGACCCCTGAAGTCAATTAAAAAAAAAAATAAAAGCAAATTAGAAGAAGGGATAAGGATGGCTGAGAAGAATGGCAGTCAAATAAATGTAGATCACACACAGGAAGAACTGGAGCCAAGGAAAGAAAAAGAGAATATGTCCAGAATGAAGAGCAAATGACAGTACAGACATTAAGGTAATGTAGTGTGTTGGAGTTGCCAAGGTAGGAAAGAGTGTAAAGAAACAGATTATGCTCAACAACGTCATACATGGCAGAGAAATAAAAAGAACAGTAACTGGAAAGGGCTAATGTCTTGATATTTATCAGGTCATCAGTGATAGTGGCTATAAAATATATTAAATAAGTAGAACATTTCAGTCCAAAGGTGAGAGAGGTTTTAATCAAAATTGATCATATGAAAGATCCAAAAAGGTAACTCTCACTGACTTGTTCACTGCCTCCTGTCGAACTGGAATGGGGGCATCCTTTGGGATTTAAAAGAAGAAAAATGTAAAACAAGTAAATGGTACTAGAACTTTACATAACGGATATTGAAATTATGGAAATGTATTACTTCAAGATTCAATATAGGTTGAAATAGGAATGTATTTTAAAAGGTTTAGATACATGCTTGGATGATAGATTTCTGATGAGTTCTCGAGGAAAATGTCTTGGCATTCTGCTGTTAACATAATGGAGAGCAAACATACCCTCCCACAAACCATTTGTTTATACCGTTTTTAGAGACAGAATTCTCCAGCCAGGAAAGCTGAAATGTGTACCAGCACGACATTTCTTATTAGTTTGTGTGAATAATTGCATATTTTTAAAAGTATGAAGAAAAAAATTACAAATCTCTTACACCAAAAATAGCAGTTGCTTAGATCCCTTGGGAAAATGCCACCTGATAAATTAAAGATGAATCGATGATTAAGGCCAAAGAAAGAACTGCGATAACAACAGAAAACTGTCCTTTCTAATCTGGAGGGGAAGGAAACAAGGTTTCACTTTCTAATTTATTTTCTTTTTAAATGAAAAAGGTTTAAAAAATGTACACATTTAGCAGAATTACCAGGAATTATTGGTGTGTTTCATTACAGATATTTTAAATTAATCAAACTTTTTCAAATTGGAGAGAATTGTCCGACAGCTTTAATTCTAAGGAATTCAGTGTATTTTGTAGACATCAAAACCTAATTACTGGTACATTTCTTAGCAAAATGTTACGTGAAAAGAAATCACATTTCTGTTTTACAAATTGAGAAATTGAAAAATCGATAGCTTGTTCTGAATTACCTACTGACTGCCCCTGCTCAAATTTTATTTTGTTGGAGGAAGCAGAGAGTGGGATGAAATACTTTAACAGAGGGACTTAGAAGATTTAAGTGGCATTCAGTCTAACCATGGGTTCCATGGTAACCATATGGGCTATGCAAGCTGTTCAAAGAATAGCCAAAACATTTAGGTAGACAGGATGTCAAGCCAACCAAGGTTGAAATTTGAACACTGTAATTCTCTTGGCTTGAAAGCCAAGCTTTCAGCACAAGTACTTGGTGGAGTCCTCTTTTTTTTTTTTTTTTTTTTTTTTTTTTTGGCTATTCTAGCCAACGCGAATCATTTAAAACCTAAAGGATCAGAAAATTGTCCCCTCTAGTACAAGCCCCTTCCAGTTCTGAAAAGTTGGTCTTGCTTCAACTCTGTTCTTGGATAAAATTTGGAGGGCAGCTGGCATGTCTTTCTTCACTTGGCCAGCTAAAGCAATCAAGCCAGGGGCAATTTGTCGTGCTTAGAAATTGGGAAAACTAAGGTGCAAGCAAAATGCCACTGAGATATATACAGGCTAAAACTAAGACTGAGATCCATCTCATTGAGTAGAATCATCTGTACTTGTATAGTTCTGCGTGCCCTCCAATCAGTCATCTCTGTACAATGGTTATTGTGAGTCTATGCCAGGACGTGTGCTGTAAGGTGTCTATGGGGTTGAAGGGTTGGGGGAAGCATCATTCAAAGGATAAGTATAATTCGAAGAGCTCATATTCCAGTTGGGGAAGAATGGAAGGGGTGAGAAACCCTACAATCTAACATAGTAAGTACTCTGGGAGGAGTGAATACAAATTGCCAGAGGAGCACTGAACAGGGAGTCACTTTATGTTTGGGAGATCTGGGGAAGATTTCAAAGAGAAACGGAATTTTGAAAAATGAGTTGGAGCTTCTGTGCCAAAGAAGTGGGGATAAGGAGTGGTAGAGTTGGGGTGTCTAGAGGTCTTTCCAGACCAAGAAAAATACAGATAATTCTACCCCCTTTACCTGGTCTTTCCTTTTTTTAGGTTATAAGTATTTTGAGGGCAAAGACCATAATGAAAGCATTTTTCTATCCCTTACCATATCTAGTCTAGGGCATTAGATATAGCAATATTCAATAAATGGATATATTTTCAATAATTGTGGTTTAGATGATTTCTGAATCTACCATTTTCACAAATGTGAATATTTTCTCCATCACTAATAGGATACTGCGTTTTAGGTGACTAACACTTTTTGTTCAGTTGGGTCTTAGAGATTAATGGCTCTGATCCTTCGTGAGAGCCTCTTTATCAGCACAAGGCTTTTGTTACATTTCTAACTTGAAATAAATTACCTGAAATTTCAATTTGTCTTGAATTCTGTGGAGGTCACGTTCTGTCACCCTTGAACAGCAGCAGCTTTGACGGTACCTGTGTCAATAAGGAAAAGGTGGTGCAGTCAGTGAGATATGATCATCAGCCAGAACCTGATGCTTGGGGTCCTCATCACCCTCATCCCACAGGGAGAAACAATGCGGTCTCGTTTCACAGAGCCCTCACAAAGGAAGTCCCGCCCACCACATCCCGATATCCATACAGTAGCAAGACTAAGAATAAAACAAATATGGACATGTGTAAACAAAGCATATGTCAAAGGACTCCTAATTAGAAGTTTCATAACCTGTCATCAAAGAAATATACCCAAATCATCAGTTTTTGTCATTGGAAATTAGTTGATTTAGTAAATAATTTCAGACCACTGTACGGGTAGCCAGTTAAATCCATCTGATTTATAGGTAACTACATTTCAAAATATCTTTCTCACATTACATAAGAAAAATTTCTCAGATTACATATGAAAAATTTGTACAGTACATAAAAAGATACTATATTGTGTGTATACATCCTTCTGTATGTTATGATGTTTTAACATCCTAAAAAAAATCTTTCTGGCTGTGAGGAGAGACTGCCTCTCCCACGGCTAGTCAATTGTTAAAGGGGCTCAGCTAGGAATATGCCTTTGATACATAAACTACCCAACCTAGAGCTGTACGTCCTCTGCATGGTCTATTCACCCTAGGAAGCAATATTCCTCTGTCTTAGTCATTCAGGGCTGGGTACCAGAGAACTAGGAACAGCCCCTTTAGTTTAGAGCCCACAGAAATGATTCAAACTAGCCAATCTTAAGCTGTTTACCCTGCCTTACCTTGCCTTTCCTACGGAAACACCACTAAAGACTCTAGTCTCAACTATGCTCTTGCCCCTGTCTTCTGTCTCCTGACCACTCTGTGTCTGCCCACGTGTCCCTGCATGCCATGCCTCCCATCTCTAGGACCTGTGACCAGAATAAACTTCATTTTCCTGAGCCTCTCCGTTGACTTCTTTTAAGCCATACCTGACTGACCATCTCGTAAAAGAATACAAAACACCTGACAAAGAGGAAGGTTTAATTGAGGATACAAAATAGCAGCTGTTTTGTGACGAGTTTCAAATTAAGTCTTTGGAAAAACAGTTGCCATTGCTATTTGAGATTGAAGCAATATATTCTAGTGAAGATTAAATTAAGTGACGATGTCAACCACATCAAGGGACATTGTTTGAGCCCTTAGGTTCCCAGTTACTCTTTGACAAATTCTACTCAGAAACTTGTGCACACAGGCAAATGTTTATTACGGTACACCTGTCAAATGTCTCCCCGCTCCCAGTCAGTTCCACCCATACTGGGAACATCACTTGGAACCGATTATTTCTTCTTTCATTTTAATTTTATCTACCTTGATTTTTTTTTTTTTGCCACCTGAATTTCATAAGCAGTATTGGGAAATGGAAAGCATGTGAGTTTTGAAGTTAGATACGCTTGAGTCTGAATCCTAATATATTCATTCATTTATTCATTCATGGTTTTTGAAGTCAGAGGTAGAGTGATTCATCCACTGGCTTTGTTACATATTAGCTGGGGATTATGGGAAAGTTTCATAACTTCTCTGAGAATTTGTTTTCTTATCTATAAAATGGGGATATTAATCACAGTTAACATTTGTTGAGTGTTTGCCAGATGCCATTGTAAATACATTATCTCATTTTATACTCACACCAACCCTATAAAGTAGTTACTGTTTACCCCCTGCTTTGAAAAAAGTGAGTCTTATGGAAGTTAACTAATTTCACCAAGGTTATTCAAATAAATGGGATGAGAATTAGTATCCAGGCCCAATTTTTCCAAAGTATATGTTTTTATTCATTCTTCTATTATTCAACAACAGTGGGTTTTTTTTATTTGTATAAGTCTTTTTATTTTACTTATTTATTTATTTATTTATTTAAATATGAAATTTATTGTCAAATTGGTTTCCATACAACACCCAGTGCTCATCCCAACAGGTGCCCTCCTCAATACCCATCACCCACCCTCCCTTCCCTCCCACCCCTCACCAACCCTCAGTTTGTTCTCAGTCTTAAAGAGTCTCTTATGCTTTGGTTCCCTCCCTCTCTTACTTTTTTTTTCTTCTTCCCCTCCCCCATGGTCTTCTGTTAAGTTTCTCAAGATCCACATAATAGTGAAAATATATGGTGTCTTTCTCCCTATGACTTATTTCACTTAGCATAACGCTCTACAGTTCCATCCACGTTGCTACAAAAGGCTATATTTCATTCTTTCTCATTGCCACGTAGTATTCCATTGTGTATATAAACCACAATTTCTTCATCCATTCATCAGTTGATGGACATTTAGGCTCTTTCCATATTTTGGCTATTTCAACAGCAGTGGTTTTTAAGCTTAATTGCAGATCACAATTACCTAAGGAGGTTTTTTTCTGTTTTTTGTTTTTTTTTTAAGTTACAGGTGGTTTTCGGGGATTCTAAACTATCAAAGTAGGCCTGGTTAGGTACCGGAATTAATTTTTTTTTAAAGTTTCACTGATGATTCTGATGTGCATCTAAGATTGATGCACATCATTGCCTTAAAAGGATCACATATTGTACGTGTAATGGAAATGATAATTTGAAATGTAGTAATGATATTTATGCTTTGACAGTATTTTTATTGACTAGTCTAGTGAGCCCAAGTTATGTACCTGCCTTGGAAATGGTGGTGTCAGAATAGATATGCAGAGAGAAATGCTTAGTATTCAGCCCTAACACCCAAATAGGATTTTGTCAGAGGACATAGCTTTAAGAATCAGGCTATGTCAGGACAGACATCAATGGACAAAGCATAGCATTTTCAAAACTGTCACATCTCAGTATGGGACTATGTCACCAGCTTTCTGTTTTATGTGAATGACCACAGTTCTTAAGGTCCGATAGCTTTGCAGAAATATGCTTCTGGTCACAATGTGGAACAGAGATATAGTGTATGGATAGAACATGGAAAAAAGTCTTAGTAAACATCTCTATAAAAAATCACAGATTATTACAATTTGGGGTATGCCATTACATTCATTTTCAAAAACATTATGTTACCCCAGAATAATTTTAGAGTACTACCAGTTAAAGCAAAGCAAGGGGAAATGTTGGATAGTCACCACATTTTTATCTTTTTATAATAATAAATGTTAATGAAGTTCCTTATTTAGCTATTGTCTAATGCACTTTGAAATAAGTGGTAATTACTTTATTATTAGCCAACCTTAGCTCTTTGGTTAATCAATTCAAATGGCTTGCCAGGGAAGAGATATTTAAAAACTCAGCACTGAACATGTAGGCAAGTTAATTTGGTAACATTATAGTCAAGGTAAAAAGTTCTTTTAATCATATGGCATAAAATAATGAGTAAATGGTTATTTAATAATTAGTTTGAATTTTACCTGTTAACAATAAAGTGTTTAAAATTTCTTTTGAGTAAATGCAGAGTTTGACTGCCCCTTTCAAATACTTGACAATGCATCTTTTTCTGGACATTTACAAAGGGATCTATATAATTAAAACAAATGGAATTGAATACTTGTGGGTGGGATATGAACTTGCAAAGATTTGATACAAAAAAGGATTTCTCAGAGTGTGTTTATTTATAGATATAAAACCGTGAAAAAGCCTTTGAAATTCACATACAAAATGGTCCAATACACTTGTTTAAGACTTTAATACAATGGGTGGATGCAAGTCTCTTGAATAGATCAGGTGTCAAAATATGCCAAAAACATAATATTAGCAGGTTTCAACCCTGCTAATATTTTAGAGAATGAAAAACATTTCTGATGCTTCTGTCAGAAGCTTTCTTGGATCTTGACCTAATTTGTTGGAATGATTTAAGAATTTAAAACTTGCTGTTTCTGTCTCTGGCTAGTTTAATTCATCATTTAGCTCTCTCCAAGACTAAAGACACATAGCAAAAATAGCTCTTACATATCAAAATTTAAATGAAAACAGCCTCTATATCATGCAGAGTGGAATATTTGCTAATCAAATGTTCGCTGTGGCAATACTTATAGAATTGTAGCAGAGGACATCTGACCAAGTGTTAATGCTTTGCAGGAAAAGAAATGATGTTATTTGCTTTGGATATAAAGTCATTTCTTTTTAAAAATTAGCCTATTTAATGCATGGGAGATTGCCATATTCCTTCATTTAATGTTGCATTCTCTATAATGATTTCTGATTACCAAAATGCATAGTACAAATGCTAATCAGGACCCTTTTCACAACAAGTGCGGATGCTGAGTGCCTCCTACGAGTTTAATCACAGTGTGTGATTCACACAGTAATGGGTCATAATTGCCCCCCACCAAGCTGTCTTGAGGGTCCCGCTTCATTTTATTGCCAGTGGACCTTATCAACCACTGAAATCTACTGTCATTGCCTTGAAGGTTGCAACCAATCTCTACATGCATAATTATTCCCAAATAAGGATGCCTAAGAAGGGTGAAGGATTGTATTTGTTCTCTCCCCAGTTTTATAATAGATTAAAAAATGAATAGCAGTATTTATATAATTTTCTATTACCTTTAATTTTTTCTTACCTGGAGAGACAGTTTGATTGCCATCCAGGTAATTGAATTAAATCTAGTTGGTAGCTAATGTACAGATGCATTAGGAAGTTTTTTTTATTCCTATTAGCTTCAGACATCTTAGGGTTCATTTTTTCTTTAATACCTGGGGAGCTATACATATAAATCACTATCACTTTAGAGAATAACAGCCTCCATAATTTCTTTTTCTAAATGAAACTTGGAGGATTCCAAAATTTGTAACTCACTTTTGTAATTGTTAGGAGTGAACTGGTCAGCTGTATGGCCTGGGGGACTGTGGTGTCCACTTGGTAGACTAGTGTGTGCATAGAATAAGTGGCTGTCTAGGTTAGTAATATTTCAGTGTCCCCTTCCTCCTTAAATAACTACCTCTCTCTCTCTCTCTCTCTCTCTCTCTCTCTCTCTCACACACACACACACACACACGATGGTTTGTTGATAACTAAAGTGATTTTAACAAGCACAAGCTATTGGGGTTTCATAATTAGAGAAATCAGGCAATAAAAATTTATTGAGCACCTCCTATGTGCCAGTCATTGTCTAAGGTGCTGGGAAAACAGTAAAGAGCAAGATAAATTATTTGGGGGTATAATTATGGAATGTAAAATTATTTTAGAACTAGAGAAGGAGGTTGTACAACATTGTAAATGTACTAATTTACAATTCAGTAAATTGTTTTGAATTGTTCATTATTAAATTTTTTAATGTCTACTTATTTTTGAGAGAGAGTGCAAGTGGGAGAGGGGCAGAGAGACAAGGAGACACAGAATTCTAAGCAGGCTCCAGGCTCTGAGCTGTCAGCACAGAGCCCAACGCGGGGCTTGAACTCATGCTTTGAGATCATGATCTGAGCCAGAGTCGGACGCTTAACCAACTGAGTCACCCAGGTGCCCTGAAGTGTTCATTATTTAAAGTTAATGATTAATTTTATGTTATATAAATTTCACTTCAATAATAAAAAAAGAGACATCCTTGCTCTCTAGAATCTTGTAAGCTAGTAAGGGTAGAGAGAACACACAAAAATAACACAGTAGCTTAAATTCACAATAGTATATAAATGACAGCAAGATTTGATGGGGGTAGGGCTGGGGGGAGCAAAGGACTACTAAAGTTGGACTGAATAAATAATAGAAAGATTTAGAAAGAACAAATATCCAGGAGAAGGTGATTCCAAAACAATTGCCTACTTAAAAATTGTATCTCAGACTCACTCTGCTTTTTCTTCTTTATAATTGGACAATAACAGAATTTTAGCTAGGTTTCAAGATTCTGATTTTTTAATTAAAAAAAGTATTTTAATTACCAAGAGTATTGCTGGTATTTCCTCAAAGATTTAAACATAGAATTATCATATGACCCAGCAAAACCACAAATAGGTATATACTCTATAGAATTGAAAACAGGTACTCAAATACATGTACATGTATGTTCATAGTGGTTTTATTCACAACAGCCAAAAGAAAGAAATAGCTCAAATGTTCATCAATGGATGAATAGATAAAGAAATTGTGGTATATACATACATTAGAATAGTATTCAACTATGAAAAGGAATACAGCTACATGATATATAAGTAAAAACACACTGAGAACATGCTAAGTGAAAGAAACGAGAAGCAAAATATTACATACCATATGTTTGCATTTATGAAATACATGTAATATCTACAGCTATAGAGATAGAAAACACATTTGTCATTGCCAGAGGCTGGGGATTGGAGAAAGAGGAATGGGGAATAACTGTGTAATTGGTATAGGTTTCCTTTTGGGATGGAAAATTATTTTGGAACTAGAGAAGGTGGTTGCACAATGTTATAAACATACTAATTTATAATTCAGTAAATTGTTTTGAATTGTTCACTTTTTAAAGTGAATGATTAATTTTATGTTATGTAAATTTCACCTCGATAATAAAAACAGTATTGCAATATGTTACAGGTAAGGTAGCCACGCAAATATGGAATGTTGTGTGGTACCCTCATTTATTGATTGATTTGTTCATTTATTTAACACATACTCATTGCGTGTGTACCATTTGCCAAGCACTGTATTATGTGTCATCATCAGGATAGGCTTAGTTGGTGTCTTCTTAGCTTACTGTGTAGGTGGAATATAGACAAATCCAAGTATTTTATATGGACCATCCAAGTTTTCCTTCTTGGAATGCCCACCTCACACTTTACAAGTTAACTATAAGTTTTCCAGTTATAAATAACAGGGTTTTTTTTTTCTCTTTAGTGCAAAGGTGCAGTAGATGTTTCTTTAGGTACCAATTTCCAAAGTTGGATGCTTCAATTACTTCTTAAAATTCAGCACTGAACCCACCATGTTAGTAAACAAAATGGATATTTGGGTCACTAAGGATGTGTCTACATAGCACAAATTTCTGCAGATATAAACTCCAACCCCCATTCTATCAAAATCTATAGCACTGCATTTTTTCCCCAAATACTTTCCACAGAGAACTCATTTAGCAAGTCAAAGAGGGAAATGCTCCATATAATATTCTTTTGTTTTTAATTTATTTTTGAGAGAGAGAGAAAGAGAGAGGGTCAGAGAGCGAGGGAGACACAGAATCTGAAGCAGGCTCCAGGCTCTGATGTCAGCACAGACTCTGATGTGGGGCTTGAACCCACCAACTGTGAGATCATGACCTGAGCTGAACTCAGATATTTAACTGACTGAGCCACCCAGGTGCCCCCTCCATATAATATTCTAATATTCTGTATTGTAGAGTCCAAGTGTAAATTAGCATTCCACACCCTCTGAAGAGCTGTACAGAAATATATTTCTTTTACCTTATTTAAGCCAAGATTTCTTAAAGTTACTTCACCATAGGATTTCTTTTGTTTGTTTGTTTTTACACAAACACCTATAATTATCTGAAAGAACTGGTATTATGTGGGTCACAGATTGTGAAATGCAGGTTTAGTCATCTAAAGCTCTTCCATGAGTTAGCCCTGCCATTATGGCCAAATAATTTACTTAGCACTGATCACAGAGTAGGCTAATGCTCCCATCTACTGAGTTGGCTTCCTTGTTCTACACTGCACTTATCATTGCTGAGATTATATTGCTTATTATCTTTTTTTTTAAATTTTTTTTCAACGTTTATTTATTTTTGGGACAGAGAGAGACAGAGCATGAACGGGGGAGGGGGAGAGAGAGAGGGAGACACAGAATCGGAAACAGGCTCCAGGCTCTGAGCCATCAGCCCAGAGCCTGACGCGGGGCTCGAACTCACGGACCGCGAGATCGTGACCTGGCTGAAGTCGGACGCTTAACCGACTGCGCCACCCAGGTGCCCCTATTGCTTATTATCTTATGTAATCACTATTGCTTCCTCTAGAGCATAAACACTACAAATGTAGGGATTTCCTATGTTTTGTTCACTGCTATATCTCAAGTTTCTGGAACAAGGGCTGGCACCTAGTAGGTGGTGAATATATTTTTCTTGAATGAATAAATGAATGAATGAGCGGAGTAGGTGCTAGAGAATACAAGTTGATTTATTGGCTTAGTTCTTAATACACAAATATTGTAAATATTATGTTCTTGTTCTGCTAAGAGGAGATTTGGGCAGATATGTAGTGTAATCAGGATGGTTTAATAGGACTCCAAAAACAGCAATTTCACTTACCAGTTGGTTAATAATTTCCTTTTCTTGATACTATGATTATAATAGATAACAATATTAATATTAGCAAAAATAATAGAAGAATGTGAACTGCCAAGAACATCTTGGACAGTAAATGAAACAGGATTGGATTTATTATCTCTCCAGTAACTCTATTTTGCTTTATGACTAAAGAGTTGGAGAGAGCCTGGGTAAACTGATATTTTCTCCTACGTGACAGTGAAAGCAGCCATGACTAATCATTAGATGACCCAAATCTGGGTCCAACTCTGCCATTAGCAGCTGGGTAAATCATCATGTAACTCATTTTTCTGGGCTTCTCTTTTTTCACTTGTAAAATAACAGAACTAGACTAGCATGTCTTTCAGGGACCTTCTGTATTCAACATTCCAGGATTCCCACAGTTCTGGATCAATTACTTTTCTTCTTTATAAATCAATCTAACTGCTTACTTTTATCACACTGTTTTGAATTCTTTCTCTGTGGCTACATTTATGGTCTCTTAGGAACTGACTTCAATAGGCCATTATCTGGGTTCACTGGGTCCTTGTTGTTATTCTGAGGTCAGCTTCTGCCCACTCATTTGCCATCCATCACCAGTCTCCAGATCTCCCAAACAAAACCTCTTGAACAAATCATCACTTTCAAGGGTCAGGCTGAGGGTCAAACATCCCTAAAAGCACATTTCCCACCAACTAGCACTTGGTGTACAGACTCTCATCACTCAGAGTCCCATATCAACTGAGTCCTGGGGGATCCACTTGGGAAATCAGTCACATTGTCAGCTCTGTCATTCCACTCCTGCCCATTCAGTTTATGGAGAGGATCTGTGTGGCGCATATAGATTAAACCAGGCCTCCTCTCTTCCTCTTCCTTCGAGGCCAGGTCAGTCTTGTCTCCCCACGGGAAACTCAGTCCTGCCTTGTTTGGCTTTAAGATCCCCAGGATCTCAGACCAGGGGTCTCAAGCCTCTGTTTTCTGTTTATATTTTTCTCTGATGGGGATCTTCCAGGGCCGATTCCGCTGAGGTCATTCAACTTCAGGCTTGAGCTTCTTTTGGAGCAGTGTCCAAGTGGGAGGGGAGGAAGACAGCATGGAGCAGGGGTAAGCTGTGTGAATGGATATTTTGTAGCCACATTATCTTTGTTGTCTCTCAGTTGAAAAGGCCCTTGAGACAAAATGACTTCCTTTCAGTGGCTCATGTGAAGGAAGCTTCCTGCATTCGGTTGTAGGTGCTAACGTTAAATCAAACGTTCATGTGGAATCGGTATGTTAAAATAAGAACTATTCTAAATCTATGAGAGGGAAGACCATGAAGCAGTAAAATCTCCTTTAAAATAGTGACTTTTTGTTAAATACCAGAAATTAGCACCATTTTGCTGGTTCTAAACATCAAGTCTGAAGCAAAAACAATTTTTAGAGTCCCACAATGGATTTTTCAGAGTTCTTAAAAACATTATCATAAAACTTCCATATATTCTAAAATAATTAAACACAAGTTCTTCGAGATTTCTTGCCAAGGTCATTTGGAGATTATTCCCTGAGCTACTTTGTTTGAAATAAAAAAAAATTGTAATGTGAATTGTAATTACTTAGAACATTGTAGAATAAAGCTACAGTAAATTCCTTCACAGTTGAACTAAACTGTTTAACACATGGAATGTCTAATTGACAATTCTGTACCAAAGTGTAAATTTGTCAAGGAAGGATACACAACAAGTTTTTTTTAACATCTCAGTGAGTGCTGTTGTGATTTGGATCTATTACTTCTGAATATTGCATGAAGCTGACAAGCACTTGTCATTTAAAGACCACATGGAGGCATTTAGTTTTCCATTTAGACATAATAACACATTATGCAAATAAGCTTGCAAAGGAAAGCTGGAGGCTGACGTGAAATAAACTGTCAAACACAAGTCGCTAATAAATGAACATTTCTTTATAGATTGTCTTAATTTGGGGAGTTGAAAAATACATTTGGCTATGGTGAATCAGGGACCTTACTATAGTGGTACTTGGCTGAGGAAGCAATTTTTGACTTTACAACAACATTCCTTCCCTCCAATTATAAAGCAAGAGGTTTTAGCTTAAAGAAAACTCCAAAAACTTAAATTAAAAAAATAAAGGACATTTGTAAGTACATTGTGTTTCCACACTTTCACAGTGTAGAGATACCTTAGCTTGATTTATTCTCATGTGATTATTCGCTTCTCAATTTTGTGCTGTGTATAATAGGTATGATGCTTTTAATTTGGCCCAGATAGCAGGTTATTGGAATTCAGAGGAATTTTGACACTTGTGATTTTGACCAGACAGGGTGTCTCAAAGAATACATCAAGATCTCCTAGAAATATTTCTGGAAGCCTCATTAAAAATGTGTATTCCTGGGTCCCAACCAAGACTGACCTAATCAGAATTTCACAGAGTGGGGCCTTGGAATTTGCATTCTAAAAAAACAGCACAGTCATTCAATAGATATATTGAGAATCTCTGGATCAGATGGTCCCTGAAGGTCCATGACAAGTACCATCTCAAGATTGCTAGCGCTGGAATTTGTATTGCAAATCAAGTGTGACATGTAGTTGCGGATTGAGTTGTTCAGAGTCTGGCTCAAGATGCATCATCTGCCCCCCAGGAAGGCTTTGTTCTCCGTTTGTCCCCCTGTGTCAGTCACTCCAAGGAAGTAATACAAGAACTACAACAAGACTGAACTCTTTCTCAGGGGTAATGCCCATTAGGACAGACCTGGTGGGGGATGGAATGTTCAAACTGGAGAGCATAGCCAGGAGAAAGGGAAGGTCTACACCCTGGCTACAGGTGTAGCTTCCTCTCACCATCTGGAGTCTCTGTCCAGAGATAACCTTGAGGGCTTTTGGTCATAACATAGAAGAGATAGTAAAAAGTTTCTTCGGTAGCCCTCAGACCTCTTCTAGAACCGATAAACCATCAGAACCAAGAACACTTTTTGGTTCCCTGGCTCTGCTGTGCTATTGGCTATTTGAGCAGTGGGGTCAGACTTTAACGCATTTGTTTCTGCATTCTTCTATTTGACTTTTGAAGGAGTCCCATTTTTTGTCCCTTGTTCAGATGCCTGAACAAAGTCTCCCTTTGCAGGAAGTGTCTCATTTGGTACCATCCTAATCTGTCTCTAACCCTGTAGTGCACTTGTTGCTTTTTCCAGTTGCAATCTCTTGGTTGCTTTAGTGTCCTAACCTCCATACGACCAGATTTTAGTCAGGCTCCTTAGAGCTCTCTTTTCTACTTGGCTTCAACCTTGACCCTGTCCTTGCTGGGCCTCCATAGACCAGTTGTAGCAAGAATTGTGCTAAGTCAGTTTAGTGAGAATCCCCCACCCTGGAAGATACCTGATCAAATTCCTCACACCCCAGGATCTGATCACCCCGAATGCTCTCAGCAAGAATCCTACTAAGTCTCTTTAACAACAGCCTCCTCTACCCTTGATGTCTTGTCTTAGTAATTTTCTGTTCGCTGACCTCCTCCTTGTCTTGGTTAGCTATCACCCCCCACTTGCCTTTGCTGTATTTGAGTGGAGTTGGGTCCCATATCTCTCCCTATTGCGATAGTACTGAATAAAGACTTCCTCACTGTTTTTAAAAGTGTCAGGATAATTTTCTCCTTAATATTATGTGCACAGAGGAACCAAATTCCCATAAGCAGAGAAGGTTAAGAAACATTTAACCTAACCCTTTTGTTTTACAAACAATAAAAATGGCACCCAGAAAAGCTAAGTGAGTTATTTAAAGATATTTTCTTCTTGTTGCAATGTAAGCCAATTCCTTTTTGTATTACAGTGAATCATATCAGAAAAGCTGTTAACTTTCCCAGATTCACGTATTGTACTTTAAAACCATGAATGTTCTGGTCATCCTGTTCTTTCTGTTTAATAGGTTGGAGAAAAAACAGCCATTTATCAAACTTACGAAGCTCAAACTATATAGTTAGGGAGAATTTCCAAAGAAGGTTTATGTATCTTCAGTATATAAAATAGTATCCTGAAGCCAGAATTCTTCCATTAAAAAAAAAAAAATCTCTCAACTCCTTTCCTTTTGATTGTATTGTTCTTTAGCAAAAGTTACCCAATAAAAGGCCTGAAGAGTAAACACATGGCAAGCAATTGTGATCACTCTTCCTTGCCCTGGCCAAAAGCTTATTAGATTATATTGATTTACCAGCTCTTTCCTTGCAGAAATAGCCTAATTAAATGCTTAGTACAGCCTTTGAAGATGAGTTCAGCTCAATAGTTATCTTGGGTTCTAATTTTAGAAGCCCTCCCTTCCATGATTATATTTTGGATAATGAGAATTAAATGTTGATGTCTTAAATTGACACCCTTCTTATTCTTTAACATATTATTTCCTAGAGCAAGAAAGTTGTTGGAAGTCCCAGTTTAAATTGGGTCCAATCACAGAATATTTTTACCTTGAGTGCAAAGATTATTCTCTTGCTTCCTGGGAGGTGTATATGACAATTCTAATGACCCTTCTTTCTTCAAAAAGTTAGTTGGAGAAAATTTCGAAGGCATTCTCTCTTAAGCTTTGGAGTGGGTATTTCCTGCATTCAGGATGCTATCTCCTTTTTTTGAGTAATGGAGTCATAGGAGTCTTCTTTTTTTTAATGGGCACTTTTGTCTTTATAAAAGAAAAGGACAATATTGAGGACTTTTTTGTTTTGTTGTAAAGCCACAAGATCTAATCCGTGGGCATGAGTTGGGCAGGGTGAAAGGTAGGCTTGTAGGGTTGCTGTTAGGAAAAGGTAGGATATATGGGTTCAGAGTAGCTGTGGCTTTTTCTCTTTCCCTTCCTTTTCAGGAATAACAGGACTCATTTCTGTGGTAGTAAAGGTTTGGCAAATCTAAATGGCACAATTTATCTTTCAGCTAACATAGTCTAAACCTTCATATTTTTTTTTGGCAGATAGTTTATCCCAGAGTAACTATGTGAACACTGTTTTAAAAAGTAGAGTAAGCATGCCAAATACGTACCTTCTTGTGGTTAAAAAAGTCTTGGTGAGCCTTTGGTTCAAGACTGTTCCTTGTTTTAAATTGTCCATTTGAGAGGTCTTTGTTAGAAATATTCTTCTATACGTACTTACTTTCCCAGTGAACAGTTGGTTATTTTTTAATCTACTAGGAGATGACTGTGAGAAATGTAACTTGCGTTCGCACAACTGAAAAACAACAACAAAAAGAGATTTCATTCTCTCCCTTTGTTTGGTTCCTGTGAAATTAAGGGCACCATCAACACTCCAGGGCATTTAAACAAATTTCCTTTTTGGAGGCTTTGATGGCCAGCAAATGGGCTGCGGATTTACCACGCTTCATAGAGCTGAAGAAGCCTTGCTTCGGCTGGTCTTGCTAGACATTCACACATGGTGTAATGCTGCCTCCACTTTCAGTTCAAAGCGAGCATTGTCTCCTGGGTTTTCACTTAGCTTCTATTGCTGCTTCTCATTTATTTTGAGATAACAGTTCACTTCAAACTAGATAATCTTCTGATCGGGGGGGAAAAAAACAAAAAAACTCGTTCTTTTCCTTCATAAAATAACCTTTTCTTTGAAGACACAGTTCAGTAAATCCAATAAATCTTGAGGCAGCATGGCTTTTCATTGGCTGAGTACTACAATACTCAATTGAGCACTACAATAAAATATGAAAACAAAGTCTTTTAAAGATGCTTTTGGTACAAGACTTTCTTTTGCTAAGTTTAGAAAACCATTTTATACATAAAATGGTTTGATAATATTAGCCCCCAAGTATTATAGTTGTATCCCAGAAGTTTCAGCTTTTGAGCTTTGTATGTGGAACAATGGAAGAGAAAACAAGACAAACAATGTGTGTGATTTGTTATCGAGAGGCTAAAGGAGGTTCAAACATGAATTCAAAATGCTGTTTATTAAACAGCAGATCCACAGAAATCCGTCTTAGAAATTGAAAAAAATAGCGAGATCAACTTCAAAGTGCAACTTGAATCCATGTTTTAGAAGATGACTCACCTTCTTGTGGCTGCGAATGAGTGTTACTGATGGCTGTTTGGGGATCTCATGCATTGTAACTGTCTATGAACCAACGATTTCTTTCTGAGGTTAGCAAATAAAGTCAATTAAAAACAATCCTAGGTCTGATTGGGAAAAACAAAATCCACACCAAAAACAACTGTGTGCTTTCTCCATTGGAAGCATGAAAATGATGTTCGTTAAAAAAGTTGTTTTGAAATTCACAACTTTTGTATTCTGCTCAAAGTCTCCTGCAAATGCGAATGTGTAAGTATATATTGGTAATATGTATGCAAAATTATGGGCAACATAGTTTGAGATTCATTGCAAGTCCCCAAACATGCTGATAAATGATCTGACTGCATGCAACTAGAATTACAATTAAAATTTAAGTTGAAATTTATACTAATGCCTTGTGGACTCCTGGTTGATAAAAAAAAAAAAAAAGAAAGAAATACCGGTGAATATTCACTTGGAGTTTCAGTTTATGGAATGATTCTTCATTCATCATGATATGATTCCTGTAAGAGTTCTGTGAAATAGATAAGGCAGGTTACATAATCTCCACTGTGAAGAGAGAGTGAATAATAGCCAAGATTTATTGAGGATCAACTATGAGCTATACATTGTTTGAATATTTTACATATATTAATTCATGTATTTCTTTTCGCAGCCCTAAGAAATAGATGCTATTATTGTGCCACTCTGCAGATGAAGAAACGAATACACAGAGAGGTTGAGCAGTTTACAAGGTTGCATGGCCAGAAATGGTGGAGCTGGGACTCAAGTTGAGGACCAATTCCTACCCCATTTTGCAGATGAGAAACCTGAGGCTTAGAAAGTCTAAAAAACTTCCCCGAGGTCAACAGCCTAGTAACCGATGGTGCAAAAGTTCAAACAAGATCAGACTCTAAAATCTTAGCTTTTCACCACTTGATTACAATGTTTCTTTGAACCTCGGTTTCTCACTGGCTGATTTGATGTTAGGATATTTAAGTTGATGTGTTGCTTAATTCTGGCCATTCTACACAAAAGATATACTGTATTGGCTTCTTTCTCCTACTGTATGAATTTTAGTGTCTACTTCTATTTTGCAGTTTTAATTATATGCAGATAGATGGCTTTTACTTGGGGTGTTGACAAAAAGGTTGAGGGTGGTATAGACATAGTTCTAGGAGTAGAAGATGCAAGGCGTAGAGAAATGTACCAGGGTCACTGGGAAACCATTTTCAAAATACATCAGCTGAAGCCTCTGAACAAATATACCATACCAGGTGGGGTGGAGTGGGGGACTTTCAGAAGAAAGGAGCATAGCTCTGTGTAATTTCAGAAAGCTTCTGCAGCTGAACCTGATACTGTCTGTAGTCTGGTAGCAAACGACGACAGGTTCCCTTTGCATACCTTTCACAAGTGATCTCTTGTCCTTCTTGGAAAAATGTTTATGTTGTAGATATGACCCGACAGTTACCAAGTATAATGTTAGAACTGTTTTCCTCTATCTAGATAATGTACTTTATCTTTCGTTTGTGGGCAGCATTTTCATGCTATCCGTGGCCATTTAAAATCCGTAGGATTTTTTTTTCCCCTTACTGTGACCAAGGTAAAAATAGGTCTTCCTCTTTACAGTTCTCTGTATTAAATGTATCTGGTTTGGGTTCATTATTCCTGTGTGTTGAATTCCTTTTCAGTATGGATTTTGTAATCCAGTATATTAGCTATCTATTCCTCCCAGATTTATATCATATGTAAATTTGAAAAGTAGATCTTAATAAAGCTAATGATAAAAGAAAGAGAGAGAGAGAGAGAGACAGAGAGAGAGAGAGAGAGAGAAGGGAGGGAGGGAGGGATCTGGGGAGAAAAGGAGGAAAGGAAAAGAAAGGGAACCAGGGAAGGCCAAATGTGACAATTTGTGTATAAGGCCTCTCTCTGGGAGAATACAAACTAATCACATCTATCCATATTCTTTGGATGTGGCTGTTTATCAACTATTAAGATTTGGAACTATCATATTACTTAGTAATGTTTAAGGATACATGTTTTGAATCAGACAAGCATAGGTTCACATCCTGGCCTGGCTGTTTTGGCTATGGCCAAATAATATAATATTTTTAAAACTTGGTTTCCTTCATTGAAAAGTGGGAATAATAATACTAATCTTGTTGTAAAGACCAAGGTTATATATATATATATATATATATATAGCACCTATGTATATATAGAATAGAACATGACACACGGTAATTATTCAACAAATGAAAGCTATTATTAAATTTGTTATCTGTGAGGATATTGTGAACAGATTTGATTAGTGTATGTCTTTCTATATCTGACTAAAACCTGATTTAAAAAAGTAATGAAGTAATTTTGGCTTGGTTTACTTTGTGGATCATTGATATATTTACATTTATGTCTCTTATTCTTGGAATAATCTAATAAACAGTTTTAATCTACTCATGTTTCTTGGTTTGTAAAATCTTTGGCTGATGTTTTCATGTTTCTGTACACAATGGAGTAAAACCTTGCTTTTCTAACTCTGGAGTTAGGTGCACCCAGGTAGCGTCTACCATTGCTGAGGACCCAGGACTAAATAAATAGTTGAGGAGGTAAGCGTTCATGCATGCTTTTCTTTTTGGAAAGTCAACCTGGGTTTAGTTTTCTTTAGTAGCCACTTCCTGAAAGTTCTCAAAAAGTTTGTTTCCCCATCAGCTTAAATGAAATGAACCATAAAGATTTCAACGTTGGTAAAAAGTCAAAAGAAAGAAACTGAAAGATTTTTGTGGAGGGCAAGAAAGTGAATTATGAGATAGGATTGGTATTTTTTATTCAATAGCCAATTTCACACAATGTCATGTTTTGTTGTGGAAGAGGGGTTAAAGAGATATTAAAGATTTATCTCAGATTAAATTAGATCTTATTGCTTTTGACTACAAAGTAGACATGCTGGAAAAGTTTCTTGTGATCCCCAGAGGAAGTTTGAATGGGTTTCTGAGTGTGTCAAGAGATAACTTTTCAGATGTAAGCATATAAGCAGGACTCAACCAACATTTTTATTTCTCTTTTTGTAGTTTCTAAAATGACATTAGTTCTAAGATATTTAATAACCCCAAGAAAATATTTAGTTTATTGCATGCGTTTTATGTAACATTTTACTGTCACTTTAGACTTCAGGAATAAGGGTCAGTAATTTTAAAACTCAATGCAGTGACAGAAAACCACTGGCATTATTAACTTTCAGATCAATGAGGAGACTAGAAGAATGTTTTAACAAAAGAGCTAATGGCTGTTTTCTTTAACCTGTGGCTGGAATAATTAAATAGCATGGCCTTTTCATGTGACACTGAAAGTGAAATGGAGTCAGACTTTTTACATCTGAGTTTTGTGGAGACCGGCTTTGGCAAATGTGCAATAGGTTTCAATTTTATTCTTCTCTTCTTAAATTGACGTTCTTCATTTCAGAATGATGTGACTCGTATTATTCAACATTTATTTAGCACTGGCAATAGACTCAGCTCTTCACGGAGTATCACAGAGTAGGAATAATCCCTTCCCAGTGGGCATCGTATAAAAAGTAGGTAAACAAAACCCCAATATTATGAGATAATTATCCACGACATGAGGCAAAGGTAGAACACTACACAAGCACTGTGCTCTTTCAGAAGGTAATTTAGTACACAAGAATGGATGCAAGAGTGCCCACACCTCGGTGCTGTCATCTGGAATGCTGGTAAGACACCCCCCTAAAGCTCAGTTAAAAAGCACAGCTGAATTGAGCACAAAGAGAAACCCATGGATTTGTGAATGTTACTGTGCCTTCAGTGAAGCTTTATCTCAGCACTGTGATGATTTAAAAGCAGTAGTGATTTTCCTAACATTGCTACAGTTTCGACCACCCAGCTATTTTGCTCCTTTGTGATTCCAAATGAATTATTGATAAGGAATACTTCAAAGGTGTGCAAAAAATTCTTTTACACTTAACATTTATAAAACAATGATGTTGATGGAGGGAAAAAGAAAACCCCTGTCAATATTTTTTCTGAGACTAAACAATAACAAAGTGCCTTCAGGATTCATTTTAATGAGAAATACTAGGTGGCTCCGTGGAAGTCTCGAGACAGGCAGCGCACACTAGGAAATTAATTATCGCTTGGCAGCCAGGCAAATGTATGCGGCTTATGGTGGCATTGCAGAAAATAAATATTCTTTTAATCAGCGATGCTGGCTTATTTCCTCAAAGGTAACATCAAACTTTAAATGCATAAGTCACATATATCTAGGAAAGGATTTCAAAACAAAGGGCTGGCTTGGCTTTTCTGACTACCATTTTCAGGTTCGTGTTTGCACAAGGCTTCCTCCACGTAAGGTACAACTGATCCCTTAGTCTTGTCCACGCTCAGAGAACAGGGCTATCATTACCGACAGCATTTTATCTAAGCCTGACTCTGATCTGTGCTGGAGGAGACATTGACTTTCATGATGGTTTTATGGATCGATGATTCAGGTGGTTCTCCAGATAGCTCTGCTGGGTTCCTGGGCCATGTTTGCAAGTCAAAGCTGCGTCTCCTCCCCTAGGTGGAATTTCTCAGCTCAAGGATTCACTTCTTAGCTGCCTCCAGCTCATGCAGTTGGCAGCTGACGGGGCAGCGCTAGTAATGCGACCGGAGTCTTCAAAGCGGCAGGTGATAAGAGACGCTGGGATTTTAACAGCATAATGAATTAATTCACAAACTCACTGAGCACAAATGATAACTTGGGTACAATTTCCAGTTACAATTAGGAGGGGATTGCATTGTTTTACAGGATAAAGGTATTAGTCCTGATTCTTGTAATGTAATGTGTAGCATCCTGGTATCTTTGAAGAAAAGCCAGGTTCTGGATGTGTGAATTTGCCCGTGACCAGCTCCTGAAATGGATGCAAATTGAAATGAGTGATTTCTGTGATAGTGAAGTGTGCTGTAGCGTGGCCTCTGTACCCAGATCCTTAAGAGGGGCTGGCAGAGCCTCAGAATTTCATTTTGCCTGAACTTTTATCCGAAAGCACCATAACCAACCCTTCTTTAAATTTACGTCAAACT
Organism: Felis catus; assembly: GCF_018350175.1. Lineage (NCBI taxonomy): Eukaryota > Metazoa > Chordata > Mammalia > Carnivora > Felidae > Felis > Felis catus. Next base: position 82,076,927 of record NC_058375.1, on the reverse strand, counting down.
TTTATTATATTTTGAATTCATTGAGGCTGAACATGCAATCTTCATTTTGTACTTGAGCCTCATAACCATTTCAGTGACTGCCTTCAAAATCAACAGATTCGAGACAACTTCTAATTCCTAAGTTCATTATGGAGAGGGAATCATTCATATCCTTCCTATTATTTCTGGTGTTTTCTCCAAAATTGTCTCTTGTAGAAGAAATACAATTTTAAATCTCAGAGACAGTGGTCAAAGAAACAAGTTCCCTTTTTTTCAGGGCTTGATTGGCATCACCAATAGTATTTTCAAAAAGGAAATTACGAGTTTATATGTTAATAAATGAGTATGTATGCTAATGTCTATTTTAGAATTCGTTTCTATTATTTTTTTCTTTTTCAGATTGTCGAGCTACTAAAGGTAATCAATACAATCTATTGTGGTTACCTGTAGAATGCTCAGAGTAAAGACGAGGTGTACAGGGTAATTAAAAAGTATCACTTGGTGATAATAGAGGTGATAGGTTTAATGATAAAATACTCTTTCTTTCAGATGACTGACTTACACTGAAATGATATATTCATTCAATACAATGAATATTCAATGCGATTCGATAAATATTCATTGGACACCTGTGCTAGGCCCTAGGGATATTAAGATGAGAAAGATTCAGTATTGGTTACTTACCATGGTAGATTGTATTGTTCTCAAATATTCACTCCCCTTCGTATAATAAGAGGATTGTGTGTGTCCCTTACAGTATGTCCTGCGGAAGGGGAATATACTTCTCTCTCCCTTCCTTGGCTGTGTGACTGACTTTAGCCAATGGCACATGAACGGACACGATGCGTGCTAAGTCTAAGCAGAACATTTAAGAAGCATCCAGCGTTGCCATCACCGCCCTTGCTCTTTTCTCTTTGCTGTGAGAATGGCATGTCTCAACAAAAAACTGCTTCTGACTCAAAACACAACCCTAACCCTAATGTGAGTCCTGGAATGAGAAGATTGAATAAAGCCCCAGCAGATGACCCACAGCTGCCAACGTGCACCAACACGTTTGTTGTAAGTCGCTGAGATTCTGGAAGTTGTTTATTCACCACACTGAAGCCAGCTGAAACACTTTGCCTGGAGTTCGACTACAGTATGTTAATCTAAGACATTAAAAGTTCTGACAGTCTGCTTAGAAGCTTATGACCAAAAAAAGAGACTAGTTCTAGTCCAAGAATCCTACAAACTACAGTTATGTAACAGTCTTGAGATGGACTGTGAGCAGATTACATCTGGGTTATTGTGGCCAAATTTGGATGCTGGTAAATTTTAGTGAATTAATCGTGTGTCTATCTTTATTGAATTTAGGTCACCAAAAGAAACAACTCTGTTGTAATTTAATTGTCCCGGATGTACTGACCTGGTCCAAGTCAATTGGTAGTTCAAGGTCAAAGCTTCCATTTTTTTTGTTTATCCAGTAGAGTGAGAATGAAGGCTTTTTTCAGGGCAGTTAACATGTCAGGGTTTTCCATGCCTAATATGCTATTGCCTCTCAGTATATATTAGATATCAACAAACATTTGTCGCTGTCTTAGGGTCCAGGCTGATATAGAGAGGATTCTTATGTAACCTAATGTATGAGAAAGTGTGTGTATTATAATGTGTGGGTGTGTGTGAGAGAGAGAGGCAGGAAGGGAGGGAAGCTAAGGTTTTAACTCAATTCACACTGTAGTGTGCTTTTTAAGGCCTCTACTATGTACCTGTACATACCAAATACCAAGTGAGAAACCCAATGAGAATAAGGAGAAAATCTGAAACACCAAAATCACTTAACATATTTATATTTGTTGATTCATTCTAGGATATATTTTCCTATACATCCTTTGCCAGTTGCCTTTCCTTAGACTTTGGAACTAGGACACACAATATGGTAGACATTGCTAGTGTTCCCCGGTGTTTGGTTCCCCTCTCCTCCCTTAGCACACAGCACATTCCATTCCCTACTCCCCTGGCAGCTGGTTAGGTCATGTGACTGGTCCTAGCCCCTGGATCTGAATGGAAGTGCAGTATGTCACTCGTAGGCTGAGGCATGGCTCTCTAGGTCTGTTGTCTCCTTCCACGGGTACTCTAGAAACACATGCTCAAGGACAGTGGCCACCTCATGGCATCTGAATGGATCCTTGACTCACTGCTTGCATGTACAAGGGAGTTTCTGTGATCAAGAAATGAGTTTATATATATTGTTTGTTACTAATACATAGTCAAGGACAACGTATAGTTTGTGAACCCTTCTCATTCTTTGCCTGGAACTAGAGTTCTTTTATCTTCTAAAGTCTGTCTTTCCTTCTTTTTTTCCTCTCTACCTTCCTTCCTTCCTTCTTCCATTTTTCCTTCTTCTTTTCATTCCAAAAGTATTTATGGAACAGGAACCATATGCCAAGATCTGTACCAGAATTACCATGATAAACAGCAGAGACATAGATCCTGCCTCATGGATTAATAGGATGGTGAGGATAACTAGCGTTTTTTAATTCCTTTACCCTGTACCAGGCACTCTACCAAACTATCTCATTTAATCCTCATAGCAACACTTACAAGCTAGGTCCTATTGTTATCCCTCATTTACCGATAAAGAAAATGACCTTCAGCAAAGGAAGTGACACGGCCCAAACCATGCAGGTAATGAAGGGCAGGGTTGGGCTCAACCTTGAACTGTTCGTTGCTGAAGAGCTGATGTTCAAACACTAGACGACAGCAGTGGGTAACTTGTGCTCCTCTGGACAGTTTGATGCACACGTATTATCAATACATAGATCTGCCAAAAGTAGACACTTCTCCCCTGTCTAGGCAAGAGTATGTGCTTTGATGTTGTGATCATAATGAAAAAGGTATCCAGGGACTGCAACAAGTCAGAGTTTCACTCCCCTGACTTGCTGTCTGGAACAATGCCACGCTGTATTCTGATATCGCCCTCAGTGCTTTCATGCCTGAATGGGACGTGGCCTTCCATGTCTGTGTGGCTGGCCTTAGGACCCATGCTGGTGCAGTGTGTGCGAGTGTGCCGATGTGTGTGGACACCAGGGGGCTCCTCTCACAGTCTGCAGTCAGGCCCCTGTGAGGATAACAGGGCAGTACTTCCAGCAAAGGAAGGGGCAGTAAACATACACTTTCCTGGGGAAGATCTGTGGACCCATCGTGACATCCAATCATAACTTTAACAAAATATCCTTTGGAATAAAAAGGAGAGCTTTCCCTCAATTTATTTATTGTTTTGTTTTCTCACAGGAGGTAGCAGGGTTTTGAATCAAATCAGATTTAAGTAAGGAGTCTCGTCTTCACTGCTTCTGCCTCACTGCTGACACATAGCTTATCTTTTTGGAAGAGGCACTAGAAACTTTCATCTTCTTGCTTAAGAACACTTAATGATAACAACAACAACAACAACAACAACAACAACAACAACAACGACAATAACAACTGTTTGTTAATCTCATTTGCTTCTCCCGAGTTGCAGCATCAGAGCATCTCAGGCCACTCCCTGGAGCCCACCACTGCCCAGTCACTGAAACCAGCCGTGTTTTGTCAAGTGTGGACCATTGATCATGTGCATCGGAAATACCTGGGGTGGTTAGTAAAGAGGCAGATTCCAAGTCCTGTTGCAGACCCACTGAATCAGAAGCCCTGGAGATGGGATATAGCACCGAGCACTTTAAGAAGCTCTGAGGAACTTCGTGCTCACACACTAAACTTTGAGAGCAGTGGGCAGGGGCCAGAGGCCCTTTCAGCTGGTCCCTGGTACAGGCCTTGCTGACAGATACCTTTTATTCCTGCTCTACCCCTCAACTTTGAATAGCCTTATGGAGCTCCCAACAATAACTTTTGTATTAAAAATAACCCACCCAGGATGAGATAAATACTTTTCTTCCTTTTCACATTTTATTTTATTTTCTAAGAGACAGGGACAGAGTGTGAACAGGGGAGAGGTGGAGAGAGAGGGAGACACAGAATCTGAAGCAGGCTCCAGGTTCTGAGCTGTTGGCACAGAGCCCAATGCGGGACTCGAACCCACAAATGCAAGATCATGACCTGAGCTGAAGTCAGACGCTCAACTGACTGAGCCACGCAGGCGCCCCTACTTCTTTTTAAGGCAGGTATCGAGATTATAACCTTTGAGAAACCACAGCCTCCTCTGTTGCTCTCCATTGTGCATTTTCAACTAAAACTTCCTCCTTGAAAGAAATTTCACTTGCAGCCTTAAAAAGCTCTTTTTAAACAATTTTTAAAATTAGGTTTGCTGCCTTGTGCCTCCATATTACCTTATGGTGGCACCTGTGAAGATGTCTAATGGAAAGTGCAATGGAAAACCTATTGATCCCAATGAAGAAAGTGAAACTATGGCCCATTTTACCAATCCTTCTTTGCTGTTTTTGTACTATGATTCCTTTTGGGGGGTTTCTTCTCCTTAGCATACATTTTTTTTCCTTTTTTTCAATCGCCTCTTCACACCCTCTTTCTATTATTTCTATTATTTTAAACAAATATTTAGGTTTTGAGGCTGAACGTCTCCTCAGACCATTTACAACAAAGCCTGATTCAGAAAGATTAGTAAACGGGAAGGCGGGCGGGAAGCAAGGTTCTCCCTGGTGCTTTTGAGGAAGACTGGGTTTGCTAGAAGAAGTGTAATGATCAGAACTCACATTCTTGTGGAAGGCTCAGCAAGAACATATTTCAAATGTGCAGGGGATAACTTACTGGAAGTTAAAGGAAAAAACAAACAACAACTAAAAAACAACTCCTAGCTGCAGCAAGTTATGTAGGCTATGAATTATTTTATTGAACAGCGTTAAGTGCTTTCCTGTTGGAAATGAGGAACTTATTAATTATTTTAAGTTTGAAGTAATTAAGGCAGGCGCTGTCAGGCTGACATGGTTTTCTCAGCAGGCGGCTGGGTTCTTCTAGCAGAGTGAAGGAGTTTTCCAGTCCCATATGCTGAGCTACAGGTGAGCCAGTTGGTAAATATGTGACACCTTTTAATTATACCTCGTTGCAAGCTGTAGCTTGTCTTGTGAATTATTTGATCATTTGTTGCCCTCTCATGAAAGAGAAGATACTGGTGGGTTTCCCTAGGAAGGGGTGGGGGTAGGGATGGAGGAGTGTCTGAGTGCGTGGAAAGGAGGAAGATCAGCACTGTGCTAGGTGTTCAAATAGATTATTCCAGGGCCTTCGGATGACCTTCTAGTACAAGTTCTGGAAAGGTCGTTGTCTCAGCTGGCTGAGCAGTTGCAAGAATGCAGATAGCACTGGGCACAAAGGTTTTGTAGAAGGCCCCATTGGGCCTGGGTGGTAGGAAAGACAGACTTTATTTACTATACACCATCTTTCTGGGCTTTTTCTATAAGCTTGATCAGCCACCAGCTGCCCAACTAGATTCCAGGTGCATGATGGAGAACTTACGAGCTCACATCTGCTCAAAAGAGGAAAGAGAGAAAAAACAAATGGAAGGAGGGCTGAGATGGGAACGTTTCAGCTGAAGAGACAGACTTTGGCATACCTGGAAAAGTTTTCCAAGTTATTTATTTTTGTAAGGCTAAAATTCAAAGGTCTCCTTTGGTAGCCATATTTACAACCCTTCCTTGCATCAGTTTGGTAAGAGTTTAGAACAAATTTGTCTTTGGCAATTCTACACCACACGGCCTACCACTGCCACCTCCATATACAACTCCAAGTTCAAACAAGTTCCTGCCCCTCCATCAGCCATTCATGAAACAGCATGTTTGTAGCCTAGGGTAGCAGTATGTTGCCCATTTACCTCCTGTCATCCAATGATTGGGAAATTTTCTTTTCTGGGCTCAAAATTTATTTGTTCTTACTCTGTGCCTTCTGCTGGATAACAACTGGCTAATTTAATAATGACATTTGTGCTAATGTGTTGATCCAGTCACTCATTTATTTAACCATTATTAATTGACTGCTTATTTTATGCCACTTTGGAAACATTGCACAAAACAAATATGGTCCCCTCTTTCTCAAAATTATCTCTAATGTGAAAGAAATCCTTTCTGGCTTCTGTATACAGTGAGCCTGAATCTCCATCCTCAAATTTTGGTGGGCAAGAAATAGATTAACTTTTGAAAAAAATCCATTTAATTTCAAATTCAAATCTCTATGTTGCTGGCTTAGTGGAAAATTCAATCTAAGTGATTTTCTTTCATGGCCTATATACTTTATACACAGAGAGAGGCACTGAGATTGGGTCCCTGCATTTCTTGCAATACAGAGCTTGCTCAACAAAAGTGAGTCCCCTGTAGTAGCCAGTGCAGTGGGGGCAGGGTCACAACATGGGAGAGGAAAATTCAAGCTGCTGCCACTCCTGTAGGTGGGAACAGAGGGCAGGGGCGGGCGTAGGGAGGAGGGCATGAAGGCAACATCAGCAGTGACAGGGTTAGGGGCACAGTGAGGGCTACGAGAGGGTGACCATAGGCTAGAGGTCTAGGGTCAGGGACACCAGAGGTGGGCTTCTGGGGTCAGTGTTTGTGAGCAGTGGAGTGCACTAGTCGTGGAGTCTTATAGATATAAATAGGGCAAGGCCAGGGAGTAGGGTGTAGGGACTTCCTGAGAACGCTTCACTAAGAACCTACAGGGCAGGAATGGAGTGAGGGAGAGGGCATCCAGGAGAAGGGAGGGGGCAACAGGCCTCAGAATTCTGTTCTGTAAACTGGGGTGCTCCCAGGTTCAGAGACTAGCAGCGTAGGCTGAGAAGGGAAAAGAGCCAGCTGGCTGTGGGGCTGATGGTGGGGAGGGGTGACTGCTGGAGGAACAGTACTTTACCCAAGTGCCACAAAGCCCTAGATTCAGAAAGATGCACATACACACACACGCACACACACACAGAGTCTCTTGGAAACCACCCATCCTGACCTTTTTTCTTAATTTGGACATGAGCATACAGCCTTACCCATTTCCCAGGAAAAGAGCCTAGCTGCAGCTCTGGCCTGGTCATCCAGGTCATTTAAGCACACACCAAGTCCCCGGTCCTCCACACAGGCGCAGCCTGGAGACTGTTGCCCGCGTTGCTGGATGCCTGTCCTGCTTGTTCCCTTTCTCCCAGGTGCCTTCAGGTCCATCTGGGCTGTCCACTCTGCGGTTAGGGGTGAGGTAGGGGGGAATGGTAGAACCTCAGAGAGGGAGGTGGCCATGGCTTTCAACAAGGCACTTGAGGAGGGGGCAGGAACTCAAGGCTGGGGTGGGGAGAATATCCATGCAGGCTCTGGGGAGCCCCCACCTCCTTGGGCAGCTCAGTCCTCAGCGCCTGGTTGAGCCTCTACCATCAATACTCACTGAGGGGCCTCCTTCTTTTTATGGCATCAGCAAGATGAAGATGGGGCTGGACTGGAGCACAGAGGAGAGGAAGTGGTAGCTGGCAAAGGCTGAGGAGAGGGGGAAGCACAAGCCCATGGTGCAGAGCAGGTTAGGCTCAAAGAGCAGCAAGACCACAAGGAGATGAACACCATGGAACTGAGCCATGGTAAGATGATAACTGAATGACAATCAAGAACACTTAATCCAAGGCACGAATCACCAGACAGCTCTAGACAATATAATTCCTTCCTATCAGTGACCATTAAATCATTTTCGTTTCTGCATTATGTACAAAAGAACACTACCGTTGCAGCAGAAAATTCTGCCTTGTTCAATGCAGGAGGTTTTTATATAAAAAATAAATGCAGCCATCACATTTATAATCAAAATTTGTGAACTCCACAGTTCTCATGTCATAGTTCTATCCTAACTGAAGAAAACTATCCTTGTATCTTGGAAGGCAACATCAACACACAACATTTTTCAAACAGCAAAATTTGGTTACCTTATTTTAGTTACTTAAAAAAATTTTTTTTAATGTTTATTTATTTTTGAGAGAGACAGAGAGAGAGAGACCGAGTGTGAGTGAGGGAGTGTCTGAGTGAGACAGAGGGAGACACAGAATCTGAAGCAGGTTCCAGGCTCTGAGCTGTCAGCACAGAGCCTGACGTGAAACAGGGTTCAAACCCATGAAGCGTGAGATCACAACCTGAGCAAAGTCGGACTCCTAACTGACTGAGCCAGCTCGGTGCCCCTGGTTACTTTTAACATAGTGTTTAAAGTTTTAAGGTTTTCTATTAAGCATACTTTCACAGACTAATTTGTTTAAGTTATTCACATATTAAAAATTGAACATGCTTTGTTTCCTGTCTAAAACGCAAATACAACTGCCAATACACATTTTTGATGGAACCCTATTTTATAACGTCACCTTACTGAATATGTTTTATAGTAGTGATCATTCATATATCATTTAGGTCAAAATTGCAACCCAAAGCCACCAAACTTTTGGTCAAAAATTTAATCCTCATCACCAAACCAGTAGTGTTTAGAGTTGGGCCATACCTATACGCTTTTTCCTGGTTAAGCTTCCTAAGAGAGTAGAAAAAATTTAATGGAAAGCATGATATCATGCAGTTTTATTGAAGTTTAAAGCATGTTTGCAAATATTGTTGCCTGTTGGAAAAAAATCTGTATGTACAGGAAAGTTGTGGATAGAGACTGTTTTCCATTGTGGTTGACCTTTGCTTTGTGGATTTGAAAGCATACAATTTTACAAGCAGGTTTACAAAATTATGCTAAGATTATAAACATCAAGTAGAATGAAGTTAAAATAAGTTATTATTTTTCATTTGATACATTTTAAAGTGATCCCTCATTTCACAGTAGTACCCTCATTTCACAGAGCATATATTAATATCACACCTTTTGCAATATTAAAATTAAAAAAAATTTAATCCAATATGTACATTTGGGTTGGATTACTCGGCTGTGGAGATAGTCATAGCTACTGATCGTCCTAGGTGAATTTGGACTCTGTCAAAGACTAATGAACTACTGTGAGACGGTCTTTTTCCTTATACTCTTGCCTTTCCATTAGGACATCCTATTTCATTATTTTTTAACTTATTTTTTAGAAGTCTGTTTTTGAAATTACTTATTACCATAAATCAAAGATGCAATGTATGTACAATATTAAAAGGAGGCACACTAAAAATACACTTAGAATAATGACATTTCTGAAATATACACATACTTTGGAAAATATGAAGGTGCCAAATGCAGAAATTTATGAAGAAAAACAATCACCAAATAGCAAGTTTATTTTTAGGGTAGTACTTTTGGAATCAGCTGGTACTAAATGAACAGTGTATATGAATAATAATATATAAGTTGAACAATGAGCACAAGAAATATGAGTAATAACTAAGGAAACTTTAATGGACCAAAGTATCAACTAATACCCACATCAAAGAAAACTAGTTTTTCTCAAGCTTTTCCTAAGGTGTGGGTGGGGGGACAGGGATTGTTTGTCTTCAATAAAAAGCAGACATAAAACCAGACAAGAAGATGTTCTTATATGTTGCATTTTACACAAACATTGATATTTTACCCTTTCCCCAGGGCCAAAAGAGATTCTTCCCAGAAACCTCTTTCACAAACATATTGAGTATCCAAAACCAAGGATATTTGATAATCTACCTGGTAAAGATAGAAGATTAAACAATGGTGTATCAAAACACATTAGATGTTACTTTGTATAATAAAAAGCACCCCTTTTCCCTGAAAAGAAGGCATCGAAATTTTTTTTTATTATAAATTTTATAGCAAAACAAATATATTTTGCCAACTTTTCCAGGAAGTGTTTTCAGGAACAAGAGGGAAAGGGATCTTATAAAATTCTGAGTTCTAGGGGGAATGCCCTCTGGGCATCAGTCCGAAATGGGTGCTATGAAGACAGCTGTCATCTCAGTCCCCATAATACCCTCATTCGTCAACGACATATCTTATTGTGCATATACTGTGTGCCAGCCTGCAGGTGACTGATTTATAGGGTAGGAATTTGCTAAGGTTAACAGTGGAGAGTGGCTACTGACTCAGATGGATACAAGTGTAAGATCTTTGTTTACTGTGATGCTGCTGAGGTGTAGGAGAAATAAAATTAGGAAGATATGATGAAACCTGTCAGGGGCGTTCTAAAATGCCCAATATATTCAGACTCACTGTCCGCCCCTTGCTCCCCATCCTGCAATGGACAAGCCACTGGTGAGTGCAAGAAAAGACAAACAAGGCAGAGCTGTGTTGAGAATAACAGCCCTTTTGGAAGGAAGTGAGGCAAGAACTCTGTGAGAGAATATGATCGGCCCAGAGGGAAGCTCCAGTCATTTCAGAAAGCCTTAGGAGAGAAGTTCTTGGGTTCTTATGAAATCAGAGTCCATAAGTTGATGTCCATTCTGCCTATGCCCAGAACTAGCCTGTGCTTGTGGAATTTGCACACTTGAGAAAATGTTCTGAATTCATGGTAGGAAGAGACAGCTTTCTCTAAAGGAGAAATCAGGTTACATGAGTCCAGACGCTGAAAGACAGAGCATATATTAAACTCTTTGGAAATTTCTGTATGCCTTTCAAAAAACCTTTACTTACTGTGTCTTCTATGTAAAACATTGTACTGAGTATTATTTTTTGTTTCATCTCGATTTTGAGTCAGGATTTCCTTTTCAACAAACTAAATCACCTGAACATAAGCACTGTAGAAGAGATAGAAAGGGTCTATTTGTAGTTAAAAGCATTTTCCCTTCAACCTGAATTTTGTGGACTGTATAACATTGGTAACTGGTAACTTATGTCTCATCCAGAAAGTGAAGCCTGTATTTCTCTGAAAAGTCTTATGCTCATTTATAGAACCTTCAAGATAGAAAGCACTCCACCCTCAAAAATGCCCTCAAATCCAGCCATGTGTTTGTCATTCCACACGGGCAGCATTTACAACCTCTATTCACTTTCTACTAACGAGGTGGCATCCTGGGACGTTTTATATTTTCAGAAATGCTAGAACTAAATGGACATCTGGCCAGACATTGTCTTTTGAGAACTGACCTAGGCACCCATCAAATTCAGCACATCCTCCTTTGCTCGAAAAGTGGACAGGATAGTCATGAAGATTGTGAAGCTAACTTTGGTTTACATTTTGAAAATCTTTTGAAGGCACTGTTGTCTGAAGAGTGACATCTCTTTCTGCATTAGTCTTGGAGAGGCTGTTACTGAGTGCACTACCTGCCTGTCTATGGGTTGACACATTCATAACTTTCATAATGACCACACATTCATATCGCTGAACTGTGTCTCTCTGTCTCAGCTAGAGAACTCAAGGACAGCTTTGAATAGGACACATCATGTAATAGGCTAAAAATTGAGAACAACAACAAAAAAGAATTTTGTAATTTCAGCTGGGATGAAATAATCTTTTGCAACAAAATTAAATGTTTGGTTTAGGTTGGCCGCTAGTGATAGTGATGTTCATTTTCATGTTGAATTGGTAGACTTTGCTCAAACAAGGGGCAGGACCAAATGGCCCTGGAGCCTAAATTACCTCTTAGCTCTGGAAATGGAGTTTTCCTCAAGCCAGAATTGAGACGAATTCGTGGTGACTTGACAGAAAGCCTGGAAACATTTGCACACTTGATACCAGGAATGTAGACAAGCAGAAGTGCCAAATTAAAATGATGAATTCTCTCCCATTCCTAGTAAATTCAGAAAAAATATTATCTAATTAGCATGAGTTCAGTAAAAAGGTTTGCCGTCCTTTTGTTGTCTAAATTTAAAGAATAATTTGCTTCTCTTTTGTAAGCAAGAGCTGTGTTAAAACACAAACAAACAAACAAACAGCCCGGTGTCCAACCTAGGACACTCAAGGCAGGCCGAGGAGAAAGGGTGTCATTTGGCCCTGTGTGCAACAGCTCTGTACAAGCTCTATGACACCTGACATCTTTTACTCCAATGAAAATGATGCCGTTCACTTGCGATTAGAGACTCCTATTGATTTCAAATTTTCACCAGACATGTTCAAGTCCCTTGGGCTCTGGGTGCTTGTAGATTCTTATCAGTCTTGGAGTGAGGAAACAATGTAGTAATATAATTGGCAGAGTGTAGCAATAGAGACTCCTACTTTCAATTTAGTCCTTTATTGCAATCTCTTGATTATATATATTGTCATATATATTTAGAAATACACACACACACACACACACACACACATACATTCTATTGGTTCTGATGCTCTGGAAAACATTGTCCACACACACCCACATACACATATACATGTTCTTAGCACTCGTGGGCTCAAAGAATCCTCAAAGAGCAGACTAAATGTTAATAGAAGTTTGTGCTCATCTATCTTACCAACCACTCCTTTGCCCCACCTCCCCAAGAAAACCAAATCAACACACTGCTCTGAGTAGACTGTGTTGTGTCATCTTACTCTGTTAGTTGGCTTTGACCTCCGTCTCTAGAGTGATAATGGGTCCACGATTACACTGCAGCTGCTGTCTCAAGAGCTACTTACATGGGGAATCTGCATTCAGTAAGTGTTTATTTTACGTAGTAGAGTGCCACCCAAACATTTCTGAGCTCTTACCAAAAAGTCATCCAGAAAGCACACTTCACAAACTCTAGTGTGTAACATGCAATTGCTTTCTTTTTATCTTGAAATATCAGAGCAACACTTCTATCTGATCGAGAGAAAGGACTTTCTACCAGTTCTAATTTTTCCTGTAGGATGTATGTTCGTGTTCTAAATCTTAACTTACCAGTACAGATCGTGAGGTTTGATGTGTGCTAAAGTGTAGAGCCATAATAAAAGTCAAAGTGATTTGTCAAAATTCCGAAGACATGTAAATGGCTACATTTCAATTTGTGTCTGAAAAGAGTAGGTATTAGTAATTGCTTTAGGGAGCTGACCAGGATGAAAGACAGTAAAAATTTTAATTTCTTCTTTACGGGATTGTTACAAAGTCACTGCTTCCCACACACTAGTGCACATTGTGCTGAAGCTCCATTAGAGAGAATGCATGCTTTCATCCAGCCAACTGCATTGCACACACTGTTATGAGAAGAGCATGACAAATTTGCATAGTTTCCAATCACTCCTTCTATTTCCTTTTATACAACCTTAGAGGAAAACGATCTTTGATAAAAACAAATGTAGCAGTAATGTAATCTTCGTGTAGTCTTGTGATTAAAGAAAAAAAATTAAAAACCTCTGGGTTTTAGTTGGGAACACAAATGAAATGATTTACTTGCTTCTGCATATACCCTTTATTTTTACTTTCTGATCATTCTACTGAGACTGGATTTCACTAGAGTCCCCAAGGTAATGGGGCCTGGTGACTAATCCACTGAGCCATACAAACCCCATCTGCTTACTCACTTTGACATTTTAATAATATCCCATTTGGACCTTTGTTCAATTTTGCTTTGTGTTACATCTTTGTTCTAACATTATAGCTGAAATAATTTATTATAATGAATATTATCAAATCTCACTAATTAAAACACACAGGAAGATTTTTTTGTGTATTTCAACCATATATACTTTCATGGGAAATGGACCTACGAAAATTTGTCAATGGACCATCAAATTGCCCTCTTAATTATTGTTCATTGTGTGTTTTACTTGGAATACAGAAAAAAAAATGATATTTTAAAAGAGGCGATGCCCTATTTAATTTCCACCTTACTTTGAAATACCTGTATGAAATGTTTTTCTTCTTAAATACCACAATACATTATTCTAATGATAGAGTAGGAGAGCTTCAAACAACATTGCTGATTATAGAAGTAATATTAAATGCTGACTTATGTTGTTTTATAAATATGTGATTTCTTCAAATGAAGATTGATTATGATCTAGTATTTACATACATAAATCATACATATTGTGATAGACTTCTAACATGCCGTATGTGTTGCCCTTCGGGACTTGATTGTATTCAGCATATGTCACAGTCAAAAGCTTATTAATTATTATTGATTAATTCATATACTCCCTTTCACTCATACCAAGATATTGAGGAATATTATAGAAGGAAGAATGAAGACTTAAATATGCATTAGAAGATCCCAAAAATTTTTGGTCAAATCTTCATAGGACACTAAATACACAAAAATCCTATAATGTAACCTAGATTTTATAGAAGGCACAGATGGTAAAGCAAGTGATAAATCATTTGCAGGATGCTAAGTTGCAAACAGAAAGTTAGGCATGATCCAGACTGTAAAGCAATGTAGGAGTCCAAGTGTGAAAAGATTTAAATAATAGAACAGTAACATGCAACACATTTTCTCTCTTTCCCAAGTAGTCTTGGTATCATAAGAATTTATCTGTGAATACTGCTCTAATAAAATAATAATCATAGCTTAAATTTATAGAGTGCTCTTCAGAATATAATACCCTTTCACACACATTATCTCATTTAATCCTCTTGACAATGCTATGGGGTCAATATCCCTATTTAACAGATGTGAAAAAGAGGTTCAGAGAGGTTAAGTGGGTTGTGCAATGTCACACATCTAAGAAGTAGTTGCGCAGAATCTAAATTCAAGCTGTGATCCCAAGGCTAGTGCTCTGAGTTTCATCACCATGGAAGACTGGGAAACACTGTGCCCTGTACCCCCATCTTGGAGCTGATTCATCCATTTCAGCCATCTTTACAATGTACGTTAATAGCGATGGCATTAATGACCACCCAGTGATCTATATCAGTCACTTAGAGAGTAAATAAATGGATTTATTGTGCCAAGTTCATTAGTTCTGCCACATATTAATAATCTATACAGGAAAAATGAGGCAGAGACTTGAGATATTAATCAGACATCGTGATCACTAAAGAGACAGCTCACCGGTGTAATGGAGAGGTAATGCAGTATAGAGGAAAGACATAGGCGTTGGAGTTGTAAAACTCCAGCTTCAGATCTTGAATCTTCCATATACTAGCTGAATTTGAGAAAATTAATTAATCTTTATGAGCTTCAGCCTCCTTATCTGTAAAACAGTGTTCTTAAAGAAAGGATTAAATATATGTAGTATTACTGTCACAAAAGTATGAGCACTTAATAAGAGTTATCATTACTGTGAATGTAATTCAGGCAGCGTAGTTAAGCATAACATTTACTTCAACTAGAAACGTCCAAGGGACATAATTTTTAGAATTAAACCGTAAATAAAGAATAAAACTCTTGGTATCAATTTACTAAATATCTAAACTACTTGAAGGAATGGATATTAATCATGTTGTTTTCTAGGTAGTCTGGGTAAACATTCATGATTCATATCTAAAATTCTACTTTAGAAGAAGAGAAATTACTAAGAATTTAAAGGACAGGAATAAAATATGATCAATGACATTGAATTATAACATTTTGTAGCATTTGAGAACAGAAAGATATGATGGCATGTATCTCTATGAAAGTGGGAAAACCAATTTCTATTTGACATAATCAGCATTGATATCAGCAATGATAATTAAAATTTAAAAAATCACCAAACATCAGTAGGTACCCAAATATCTAAAAGGTACCAACTCATAACATTGAGAAACCCTAACACAAGATCATAGAACAAGAGAACTCAAATAAGCAAAAACCAGGAAAACTGGCTATTAGATCTATACTAGAACCAACAGATGCTTTATATGTATATATTTAATCTGAAATTTAAGAATAGCCAATCAATAGCAAGCATCCTATTATGATGAAAGCTTCAGTTCTCTTAGGAAAAGAATCCAGATGGCAACTGATTTAATTTTGTGACTATATTTTCACTAGAGTTTAAAGTGGTGTAATTTATGAATGAGTAACACTTATCTGGGTTGAATTGGGTCCACCAACTCGTGAGTCTACAGTTAGAGGGAAATAAGTCTGCACAGTTTGAATCTAATAAGTAATGACGATTAGTCCAATAGAAAATCTTCCTCAGATTCTTATATTAACTTTTTCTCTTTTCATATAATAGAAGTGATCAATGGATAACTAAAATTACATGGAAAAATCTAAGAAATCAGAGGATGTGAGATATTATTTGCTATAAGAAAGGAATAGAAAGAATTCTATGGAGAAAACCTAAAGGGACAAGAAATCTGCCTGACTTTGACAATCAGAGCAAAGATAGTATCCTCTGAGACAATGAGAAAAGAATAAATGAAAAAGATTAAAAAAGAAGAAGAAGAAGACAAGGAGCCAGAAATGTAACTCTGGAATCATAACATGAGATAATATCTTGAATTCCATTAGTTTATATTTTCAAATGTAGAAAATTCACCAGGCAAGTGGACTGGTAGAGATAAAAGAAATACTCCTAAATTCCAAAGATGTTTTAAGTTTAACAAATTTTTGAAAAAATGTTGTGAATCCAGCTAAAGTCTTCAATAAATGGACCAACAGAATGTTTCTCTTTTGCAAAGATACTTACAAACTAAAAAAAGATTTGAAAAGTATTCAAGTCAACACAAGTCTAGACTCTGTCAACAATCCCCAGATCCCAAAAGAAAATTTTCAGCCTGGCATGTAAAAAGCTTCTAAGTCTCCATTTCATCCTAACAACAAGTAAAAGCTGAACAACTGAAAAATCAACAACTCTTCTTAGATCCATAAGAGAAGTGAGGTCACAGGACAAACTGCTGTCCCTCAAATTGGAGAGACCTATAAGTAAATATAGAGAATTGTATGTTACCAATGGAGATACCCATGAGAAACAACCTCTGTGGGAGTCACTATCAAGGTAGGGAAGCCTAAAATGTAATTGAAAAATTGCTGGAGGCTCAGTGTGTACAGCTCAGAGTTAAAATGTCCAGGAGGACTCCATCATAAAGAGGTCCCCACATTTTTGTAAGTTTTACCTTCAGCTTAACTGGTTCTCACAGTGAATATTTGAGGAAAAGAAAATCCCTTGTGCTTCTGGCAGAGGAGAGGAAATATGAGGTCTGTCAGAGCACTCTGTCATTCTTAACAAAGTCTGAACTCAGGAAAAGCTCTCTAACCAGAACCTTCTGGGGTTTTATTAGAGCCTGACTGACCCAAGAGAAGGGAAATTCCTAACCCCAGCCCAATATATTCATCCTGTTCCACCTAAGAGGCAGAGAGAGGAAGGGAACTAAAAAAATACATATTGAGTTCACAAAGCAAATATGCAGTGATGCTAAAAACCTGAGACCTCATCAGAGGACAGTAGAATGTTTCCTCTCCCCTTAAAACTTAGTACACATTGCTGAAGGCCTATTTATAGCAGTTCCTTTTACCCAGTACAGCATGCCTCTCTACCAAGAAAAAAATTACAAGACATACTAAAAGGCAAAAAGCTTTGAAAAGATAGAGTAAGCATCCAAACCAGACTCACATACAGCAGAGATGTTGGAATTATCAAACATACAGCAGAGATGTTGGAATTTAAAACAGCTGTGACTAACATTCTAAGGGCTCTAGGGGTGCCTGGGTGGCTCAGTCGGTTAAGCATCTGACTCTTGATTTCAGCTCAGGTCATGTCTCATGGTTCATGGGTTTGAGCACCATGTTGGGCTCTGTGCTGACAGTGTGGAACCTCCTTGGGGTCCTCTCTCTTCCTCTCTCTCTCTCTGCCCTTTTACCACACACACACTCTCTCTCTCTCTCTCTCTCTCTCTCAAAAATAAATAAATTTTTTAAAATATGCTAAGGGCTCTAATAGATAAAGCAGACAAAAAGCAAGAACAGATGGGCAATGTAAACTGAGAGGTGATATTCTAGAAAAGAAAGCAAAAAATAAATGCTAATGATTAAAAAATAATATAACAGAAATTAAAAATGCTTTTAGTGGATTTATTTGCAGACTGCACACAAAATAGGAAAGGATTTTTGAGCTTGAAGATATCTCAATAAAAACTTTCCAAACTGATAAGCAAGGAGAAAAAAGGCTAAAAAAAAGTCAGAACAGAATATCCAAGAAGTGCAGGACAATTGTAAAAAATGTAATATAGGCATAATGTCAATACCGAAAGGAGAAACAAACAAACAAATGGACAAAAAACAAGAAATATTTGAAACAATAATGACTGAAAATTTCCTCTGAATTAATGTCAGACACCAAACCACAGATCCAAGAAGCTCAAATAAAGTAGGAAAAAATGACGGAAATACTGTACCTAAGTTCATCATTTTCAAACAAAAACAAAGTTCTGAAATGAGCCAGAGGGTTAAAATGCCTTACCAATAGAGAAGCAAATATAAGAATAACATACAACTTCTCCTCAGAAACTTTGCAGGCAAAAAGAAAGTGGGGTGAAATATTTAAAGTGTTGAGAGAAGAAACCACCAACTAGAACCCTTACCCTGAAAAATGATCCTACAAAAGAGAAGGAGCAATAAAAATTTTCTCATACAAGTAATCCTCACATGCCTGAGTTAGTCAATTTATCACATCAGAAAAGTCAAATAACTGAGACACAGCTAAGGAAATAATGTCCTATAAGAATCTGAGGAGATGAAAGGTAGATAATCATAGCACAGTTTCTCAAAATGTTAGATCCATTTGCAATATGTCAGTGTAAAGTAAAATCTTAATTGAGTGATAGCTTTAGTTAACCAGAGTCACCTATAATTCCAACAGAGAAAGAGATAACTTTCAAACAAATAAGCTCCTACAGGAATATATATAATTATATATAGCCCCTTATTTCAATATACATTTGGACCAAACAGCTCCTCCTTCTTTTTCTGGGTGTAGGTAGCTCCAGAGTGTCATGTTCCAATGTTTATATCTCATTTGATTATTTGAAATTCAGAATATATTTTTCAATGGCATCCATATAATATGTGATGGTTTGCATATCAAGTGCACAAGAGACTTGAACAGGTGACATGCTTACATTTATAATTTTTAAAAAATTATAGGATTTCAATACCAATAGCTAAAATCTAAATTAAGTAAAGGCAATATTCACCATCTTTGAGTTGCCATATTAACACACAGGTAAATATGTTTGATTTTATGATTGACTTGGATGTTTCCACTAATGTATAAAGTCCTTCTAATGTCTTAAAAGTCAATGACTTTTTGAAAGCTTAATCATGTTTACTATGGCAGAATATTAGTTTCATATCAAATTTATGAAACAGCAGGATTACATATTTTATGAGATGTGAATTCTCTTTATAGTACCATGGTATCTATCAGTAATCAAATAATGCAGTCTATTTGTACAATTTTAGTATTTTAAAATCTTATAAAATCTCATTTTGGTGCCTTTGTTTTTTAGGAAGATTATTGTTTATATTTAATTTATTTGATTTCCTTCATTAAGCATATGGCATTCAAATCATAACGTTATTCCAAGTTGCTTTATAACTCAGTCTCCAGAAATATTCTGTGGCAAATCAAATAAAATTAAAAGGAGTTTCCATATATTTAATTTTGAATTTAACAGGATAGTTGACCACGAAGCTCTCTTTCTGTATTATGTCATTTCTCAAAATATGTGCAGAAATAGGGATGTCAATAAGTGTTAGGAAAAAAATGGAGTCCTGTGGTAAAATTAAACTTCAAAAATGCTGAATTAAATAGAGTTAAAAAGGTTTTAATTGTAGTACTGTTCAGAGTTCTTGATATATGATTGTATGTATGGATCTCCAAAAAAGGAGGCTATAATATCTAGCATTTCTAAAATTAACTTGACTCCAGAACATCTTCCCAATTCTTCTTTATTTTTCATGAACATACTTAGGAAAGTTATCCTTTTAAAACTGAAAGAAGAAATTATAGATGTTATAAAAGACTATGGAAGAGGAAAAGATTAGTAAGGAAGGAAGGAACCAGTCAGTTTTACGGACCAGAAATGATATGGTTATTTGAGGCAGAATGGCTTCAGAGTTAGACAGACTTGAGTTTGAAACTCACTTCTAGCCCTTTCTAGGTCTGTAAATTTCATCAAGTTACATCATCTCTCTGTACCTCAGTTCCTTTATCTACAAAATAGAGAAATAACAACCACAACCTTACAGGGTATTTTTGAAGACTACAGTTAAATTATTGGAAAACCAAAAAAAAGAGAGTCTTGATCTGGAGTTGAATTATTTGGAACATTTGGTCATGGTTGAATGAGAAACCAGGAGAAGCAAAAGAAAACCAGCTTTATCCTGAGTATACACAATGAGTCTCTAGCAAAAACAAAGTCTATGATAGTGGGGAGTAAGGAACAAAGACAGTTATATTTGTTCAATAGCTAGACTGATCCTTCTTTTTTGTTTGTTTTTTGAGAGAGAGAGAGAGAGAGCATAAACAAGGGAGGGAGAGAGGGAGAGAGAGAGAGAGAGAGAGACAGAGAGACAGAGAGAGAGACAGAGAGAGAGACAGAGAGAGAGACAGAGAGAGAATCTTAAGCAGCTTCCATGCCCAGCACCCAGCACAGAGCCCAATGTGGGGTTCAATCTCAGGACTGTGAGATCATGACCTGAGCTGGCATCAAGAATCGGATGCTTAACCAACCAAGTCACTCAGGCACCCCTAGACTAATCCTTCTGAAGAACATGAGTGAAAATGTTGGATTGGATATGTGTATTGCTATGTGCTGTTATATATTTAACAATCAGCTTTCTAGAAAGAAGCGTCCTAATTCCTTATGCTTGTCAAATTTCATGGTGTAAACACTCCCACCATGGCTGATTCTGAGGTACCATGCATGTCACTGAATAGATAGTTGTGAAGAGATGTTAACAATTCCACTTTAGGAGCTGGTACAAGTCAGCTCCAGCATACTGCTGTGTATGTGTGTGTGTCATATATATGTGACCTTAAATGGTTGGAAGTACTGACAAAATGGTATATCTTATCAGACTAAAATCTATATAAAGTTTAACATTGATGCTGCTTAGAGGTCACTTGCTGAAACTGGTGACTTTGAGCTTTGAAATATGTGGTCTCCTGAGCTTGAGGAATGGGAGACAATGCCTCTGGCCCATACAAGGTAGAGAGTTATATCCCTGTAAAGAGACCCTAAGACCTACATCTTCAGTAATCAAAAGTAATTCCAACCCCCTTTCAGTCTCTGGGGATTAAATGGAAATCTGACATTAAGCTAATCAGATGAAGAGGAAAACCAAAATTGCTTCAAAGAAGTTTTAACCACCAGCTTGCCCTCAAATGGGTTGGTAACCCACATGAGTGGTTCAAAACACTCATGTTTTGAGAGGAGAAGTAAAATGTAGCAGAGGCCATCTTGAAGAGAATGATGACTGAAGATTTTCAGAAGTGATGAAAGATATAATTCACAGATTCAAGAGCTGAAATAAGTCCCAAGTAGGATAATTTAAAAGAAGAAAGAAAGAAAGAAAGAAAGAAAGAAAGAAAGAAAGAAAGAAAGAAAGAAAAAAAAAAGAAAGAAAGAGGAAACGGGGCAAGCTTTGATCCTCAGCCAGCTAAGTGACTGGCTAGTTACCTTACATTCAGGGATGGAACTGAGAAGAAACAAAGTGTCACAGTATCAGGACGCTTCTCCCAGGAACCGGTCCAGGATTCCTTCAAGGTCAGCGCTTTGTCATTGGAGAGTTCAGGGATCTCAGAGGGCTGGGTATTGCTTTTCTTTTTATCTTGGCTGGAAACAGGGAAAGCAAGTGTGTGTTACCTCAACTAGTTCTACAGAGAGCTGGGATGAGAGACTTTGTTTTGCTTATAGGAGGTGTTGTGAGAAAATATTCATTTGTCTCTGGAATCACACTTGAACTTGGGGGTAGAGTCATGTTTATTTCCCTAAAGCTCACATATTATGTGTGATTAGAATTTGGTGTAGTTGTAATTTAGAGGAGTTGCCCGGATATTTTCTTCCTTTTGTGAACATGTTCCAAGTGTTAGAGCCTGTCTGGGCTGGACAGTGTGGATTGGTATTTAGAGGCATTGAAGGAAGTGTCATCTCCCTCAAATTTGCTGTGTGCTAAAATGCTTCTTGTAAAGGAAAATGAATTCCTTGATTTCGTAGACATTTTTAATAATAAGCAACAAAACAGAAGGATTTTCTGTTAACCCTCACTGGGTAGGAAAATTACATTAACAGAAAATTCCATCCTCTGAGGCACTCCTGTTAACCTAGATTTTTGCTTTAATTTGCCTATGTATTTATCTGTCTACCATCAAAGGACTAGAAAATTGTGTTAGTTATAAATAAATGGAAGCAACTGAAAACTAGCAGGGATTATTCTCTCCTCACTCCCCATTAATTTCAGTAAATTAATTTTATGTCAGAATAAAATCTATGTTGATGATCTCATAGGATAATAAAAATATTACTTAGCTAGAATAGTATAACTCATTGAAAAACATCATTCTTTCAATCCTTTGTTAAATAAAGATTTACTGATTATTGGAGACTATTTGCTAGATACATATAAGTGCTGGGGATATAAAGATAAATAAGAGAGTAGATTTCTGCATCTGGCTATGCTATTATAACTGATACCAGACCACTTCTCCTGCCATAGTCAACTGTAAGACTGGAATAAATGAGGTAACTATTTCTAGGCATTGGACAACAGCCAGCACAACACTGCAATCCGAGAGACAAGGGAAATAAAAGATGAGGCTCATGATTGTCTAACTCTGGCTGGGGATAATTTCCTGATAATAGTGCAGAAGGCTGGTGTCTGAGAAAAGCATGGTGACCTTACTGAGCTAAAGAGAGTGAGATCAAAGTTTGAGTCAGCTGAAATGGCTGGATTTTGCTGGATGAGGCATCAGAGACAGGAAACTATGCAGAGTAGGGGTCCCAGAATGTGGTGTGGTGTTCCCCCATGAGTTTGTAGCTGAGGATTGGGCTATATGTATGTAGGATGGAACCACCCAAGACATACTGGAGAGTAGAGTAGGGACACTAGAGGCTAAACATCTGTGGGAAGAGCAGTGCCAGGAAACACTGGAATTCTGGCACTGACAGAATGGAGAGATCATTTTACCTCAATAACACACTCCACCCAGTTGAGACACTAGAAGGGCCACACCTTACGGATAAGGGCCATAACCCAAGTGAGGCATACACTAGACTCTCCCTAACAAAGCCTAAAACAAAAATCCATCCGATGTTCAGAGAAGGCAGAATTTGGGTATTGTAGTAGTCAGGAAACACATTAGGCTTTGCATGGATCCAAACAGAGAAGCATAAAACTAAGCTACTTCAGTACACACTGACCAGCCAGCAATGGAACTGTCTGCTAACAAAAGAATCAATATTCTTCAGAAGATGACAGAATAGTCTCTAAAACGTATTAGCAATAATATCCAGTATCCGATAAAAAAAATTACTGGACATACAAAGAAATGGGGAAATTATGATTCATAGTCAAGAAGCAAAGCAGTGGTTAGAAACTAACCCTGAGATGGGCCATTTATTTGGCATATAAGACAAGGATTTAAAGGTAAACAATTTAAGTTCCTGCTCTCAAAGTCATTATAATTTGGTAAGGGAAGCAGATATGTAAAACAAAAACAAACAAACAAAAACTGTTGCAAAGCATGAGATGAACAATACTAAAGTTCTGTGGTTGGTAGTTTAGTTTTGGTACAAAAAAAGTAATGATTAAATCTTTTGGGTGGATTCAGAAAGAGTTTACAGATAAGCCAAGATGGGTATTGAAGGCTAACTAGAAGCTTGTTATCCCCTTGTAGAGGGGGAATAAGGGCAGTACTGGCCGTAAAATAGAGGGAATAGGTGTAAAGGTCCCATGGCTTGAAACAGCAACACTGTAAGCATAGTAGTAGTTAAGAACATGGTTCTTCACCTGTAAAATAGGGATAATAACAATACCTACCTCTTTGGGTGGTTGTAAGGATTAAATGAAGTAATCCAGGAGTAGTACCTGAGAAGTACTTGATAATGTTAGTTATTATCTTAGGAAATTGCTTGGTGTATTTTGGAAGAAGCTATATACATCAGTATAGCTACAGTATACACACAGGAAAAAAAGATGTAGAGTCTAGTATGTGGGTCAAAGCTAAATGAAATAGAAGATGTGAAAGTTCCTAGCAGTGCTGGTACTCAATTAACTCAGGGAAAATCAGCTGCTAAGGGTTCACTCTGGAGAGGCAAAGCCAGAACAAAGAATGAATCAAGTGCATTGTCTGAGGCGTACAGAAATGACAACAGGCAGAGGGCAGTTATACTTTCCCCAATGCAATAATGTCAATTCTTCTCTATGTGAAAGGCTAATAGACAAAATCAGGGTCACTATTCAAACAGCTTGGAGATCAAAGAGAGGTAGTTGCAAATAATAGCTACAGATGAGAAATAAGGTCAACACAGAGTAAAATTGCCAATTAACTCAATATAAGCCAGATGAAATGTACCCTTGAGGATATGAACTAGATGCTATGTTAAGAAATATGAGTGTGATCAAGAAAGTAATGACTGATAAAAACTGAAGTGTAAGGACTTTCAAATTCCGGGTAAAATAGCAATGTATCCTCCTTTCTCCTAGAAAAAGCTTTTGATAATTTCCTTCAATGACACTTTGTTGTTAATATTTTTATTTGTATGTATTTTCTTTAATGGCTAGGCCACGGAACTTTACTATCAGTCACACAACATTCAATTGCAAACGTTTCTATTGCAAGCACAAACCCACCTCTCTCCATCCATCAGAACTTGATTGAATGCCAGGACACTGCATCATGTCCTGAAACATTTGAAATTTGTCAAACAGGAGAGAAAATGAATCCCTGAGATATGGGCTTCCCTTAAAAAATGACTTGTTCAAATTTGGAGACCATCTGGAGAAGGACTAGCCTCTTTATCTACGCCCCCACTTGCTCATTCATCAACTGTTCTCCCTGGGCTGTGAGGGATGAGAAAAATAAGTAAATAAATGAGAGGAGTTAAGCCTCTGTCCTTAAAGAACTTTTGGTCTTTAGTTAATATCCTACTAGCATAAGGTGTAAATGAACCAGTTTGACTGATGATTAATCATTAGGGTACTTCAAAATATATAAATAGCTCAGAAGAAAATAACTGAATCTGTTATGTTAATCATGAAATAATAACCTCAAGAACAAAACTATTTTTTCATGTTGAACAATGACCAGCTTATTGCTGATAATTGCATATATATAGCTGTGTGTGTTTGTGTGTGTATATATGTGCATATGTAGATAAGACATGTTTATGTGTTACATCTCTATATATGTAAATATGAGAGGAATTCTGAGGTTACAGATGTATCAGCCTAACCCACATATTCTAGGAACAATTAAATGGCAAAACCTTCGTCTCTGAAGGCAGGGAGTTCTTTGATATGGCTACACAGGAAGTATCATAGAATCAATGATTTTTGCACAGTGGGAAAACAATTTCAGTTAGAATTCAGCTTGGAAGGTTTTCTCTATCCATCAAAAAGCCAGGACTGGTTATAAAGCCCTTTCCAATGCCACAATAGTCTGAGAGAGACAGTAAAAAGTGCAACACAGAAAGAAAGAGATGTTGCTATAAAGTGCTTGGGTAGAATTCAAAATCATGTCAGATGTACTCAGAGCTCATACTCTTCCTCTCTGCTTTCTGGTGAGGGAAACATCATGGGCTCACAAAGGTACGAGGTTGAATCCCGGCCCTTGGGAGAATTTCCTAATCTTTCTGCCTTTCATTTCCTTTCTCTTTAAAATTCCAGACCTCAGCAAAGTACTAGCTATGTAGTTGCACTTAATATTTGTTGAATGAATGAATAACTGTAATGAATAATAGCTAATTGCGAACTTGTGAAGACAATGTCTTTTATATTTGTATAATGCTTTGCACACGGCAGGGGCCAGGTAAGCGCTCCCTTCCATTCTCATTCCTTAGGGAAAGAAGCTGTATGTTATACTTCTTTTGATTAATCATAGTAGCTAGCACAGTACTAGATCTTTATTGGTTATTTAATAGTACTCATTTTATGTAACAATAATTGGAACCTGGGGATTTATGTCAGGCTGACGTATGCTAAGTGTATTACAGTAATCTAGACAAGCAGTGTTTAAGACATGGGCTGCAAAGTGCAGACTTGCAGGCTGTATCTGCAGATGTGTTTGATTTGGTCATGCACAGTGCTTTAAAAAAATGGTACATATTTGAATGTCTTTAGAGGGGCATATGTGCTCTGGTTCTACTGTAGTCCCTATTATCTCCTGCTATGTTATAGGCTGAATTCGTTTCTCTCATCTTTCTGGCTGCAGTTAAGTGTGTATATCTGGATCAAGACTAAGGTAAAAGTATTAAGAATTGCGCGAGGGGTGCCTGGGTGGTGCAGTTAGTTGAGTGTCGACTCTTGATTTCAGCTCAGGTCATGATCCCACGGTTGTGGGATTGAGCCCCGTATCAGGCTTTGTGTGGAGTGTGTCAGGTTCCGTGCTGATAGCACGGAGACTGCTTGGGATTCTCTCTCTTCCTCTGCCCCTCCCCCGCTTGCACTCACTCTCCATCTCTCTCAAAAATAAATAAATAAACATTAAAAAAATTAAAAAGTAAAATAAAGAATTGTGCTAGAGAAATAGGGACATCGCCTTTGAATGAAGCACAGGTGGAGAAAAGCTTAACTGATCATAAGTGCAAGCTGAAAATTCAAGGGCTGCTACATGTCTAGGTGTATTCTTAACTCACACCACATATGAACTCATTGATAATCCATAGATTTCAGGGAAGCAAAGGAAATTCTGATAGATGTTCTTTAATAGAGCATGTTAAGTCTGACCCAATAATTTTTAGATGAGGTATAGTTTGGCTCAAGACTACTTGTAAGAATGAAATCTAGACGAAGATAATCAGACAATATTAGCCTCAGAAAATTGACATGACTAATAAAAAATAAGGTTCCCACTTGCCTAAGAGATGAAATGAGAATAATAATAACGAAAAAAAGTTATTTTGATCATGGAGTACATCAGAAAGTGGCCTATCCCAGGTTCAATAGAAATATTAACAACAATTGAGTCATTAAAACTTCACAGCCAGGGACATCTGGGTGGTTCAGTCGGTTGAGCATTGGACTTTTGATTTTGTCTCAGGTCATGATCCCCAGTGTCGTGGGATTGCACCTTGCATTGGGGTCCGTGGGGCCTGCTTGGGATTCTCTCTCTCTCTCTCTCTCTCTCTCTCTCTCTCTCTGTCTCTCTCTCCCTCTGCCCCCTCCCCTGCTCATGCACTCTCTCTCTCGAAAAAGACAGAAATATGCATATTAACTACATAAAAGGAAATGGAAATAATGCAGATTTTAATATTACCAAAATAAACTTCTATTTACATATTCAGTCCATTGAAATATTGTTTGCTGTCTTCAGCCTTAAATTTGCCACTTGCAATAAAGCATCAGAGTTGCCTTTTAATTTTAATAGACTATATTTTTCAAATATGAGGCAGGTTTGTGTGCTCTCATCTAAGACCTACATTTGGTTTTAAAAGAAAATTCCTAGATTCAATATGAAAAGCAAATTTTGTATTTCAGGCTAAGTTAATCATTATAAACTCTTTTTTTCCCCCATAACTTAAAAAAGAGGGCAAGAACCTTAATTTTATCCACGGATGTATGCGAAATGCCTAAAGTAGTTCCTGGAACGTATTGACTAAATGAAACTGCATCATTCCCATGACACTATAGGTTTCCCAAACCACAGCAAAATAAGCAAACAGTCCACCCTTTGGAAACATTGTTTTTAATTCTGTAAGTACTATAGTCTGAATGTTTGTGTCGACCCTACCCCCAAATTCATATGTTGAAATCCCCAAGATGGAAGTATTAGAGGTAGCATCCTCGGGAGGTCACGAAGATGGAACCCTTGTGATTGGGATTAGTGCTTTTATTTATATTTCTTTTTTTAAATTTATTTATTTATTTTGAGAGAGAGGGAGGGGCAGAGAGAGAGGGAGAGAGAATCACAAGCAGGCTCTGTGCTGTCAGTGCAGAGCCCGACACTGGCCTTGATCTCACCGATACTGGGATCATGACCTGAGCCAAAATCAAGAGTCAGACACTGAGCTGACTGAGCCACCCAGGCATCCGGGATTAGTGCTTTCATAAAAGAGGCTTCACAGAGCTCCCGAACCCTTTCTACCAATGTGAGGACACCAGGAGAAATCTGAGACCCAGGCGAGGCCTCATGTCACCATGCTGGCATCCTGATCTTACACTTCCAGCCTTCAGAACTGAGAAATCAATTTCTGTTTATAAACTACCTAGTTATGGTATTTTGTTACAGCAGTCCGAGTGGACTAAGGTATTAATTATGTACTTCCTTCTAATTAAATTTGGTAATAGATGACGGTAGGATTTGTTTGTTTAATGATTTTATTTAGAAAATAAAAGTTTGCATCATATATAATATGGAAGGAAAATTTCATCAGTTCACGAAATCACCAAGTCTGACCAGTACTGCTATCAAGCAAAGGATACAATACGCTGCCCTCACTTACCAGATAAGGTTGTCCTTAACCTGTTAGTTCTTTGGACAACATTTGCTATCAACTTTTAATTTTTTCTCCATCTATAATCCCATGTGGTCTTAGAGTCCGTGAGTTTAAATTTTCTTCTGAGATAGATCGCTTTTCATTCCTACTGAAGAATTTATGGGTTTTTTTTTCCCCATTAGTTTAAATACTATGTGAAAGAATGACCTGGTATGTTTAAGAGTTCCTGAGTTAACCATTTTTTTTTTTTGCATGTTGTTGGTGCAGAATGAAAATGTTTTTACTGAATGAACTAATGAATGAGTTGATGGGATGGACTGAACAAAGTCAAGGAATAATGAGAAAATGGAGATTGGCTTGTTTGGTGCTTTTACAACAAGTTTGTTTCTTTTATTGTTTGAACGTCCCAAGCAACCCTTGTATAGTTAGACATGGCATTTTTCCTGAGTGTATTTTTGGAACCTAAGGCACCTAAATGTAATGCAAGAATATGAATAGCTGAGTAAGTCATCTGCAGGGCAAGCAGTAAAATCAAAGTCTGGAATCCAAGTTTTCTTACTGCCTATCCAGTCAAACCTTGGGCCTTGATATCAACCCCACACTAAAGGGCCTGAAGTGAGGCAGTGAGCCACAGCAAGGTGCTGGAGGGAAAAGTGCAACGACTGTTAGTTCAGGCTTTCCTGAACCAGGTGACGTTAGAGGCGGAAGTTTGGAGCAACTAAAACAAACAGAAAGACGTCCTTGGTTCTGAAAGGAAGGGAGCTCTGAAGAGGAGAAAATTACTATGGTTCAGCTTCGAGGTCAGTGATGGCCTTATCTGTTGGGACTTATGACTTGTGAAACTCCCCAAGAAGGTACATTTTCTGTATTTACCTCTATTTGACAGAAGTTGCCTTGACCATATAAAACAAACCAACACATAAACCTTGAGGAAAAATTCCTATACCTTAAAAATTATTTGGAAAAGAATTTTAAAATATTTCAAATTTTAGAAAAATGCAGAGAATATTTGAATAATCACATATATACCCAGACTCCGCATATATTAACATTTCCCCACATTTACTTCACTTCTCTTTTTAAAATTAAAAAAGAAAATCCAGTTTTAGTTGAAGCCTCTTTCAGCTGTAACCTGATCTCATTCTTAAACTCTTCTCCCCAGTAAATTGTATGTTTATTCTTTCCCCTTTTACAATGCATACATTAAGAATATAGAGTTGTGCATGTTAAAAATATTTCTTTCACAGGGCACCTGGGTGGCTCAGTCGGTTAAGCGTTTGACTTCAACTCTGGTCAGACGCTTAACCGACTGTTGGTGGTTTCGAACCCCTGCATCGGGCCCTGTGCTGACAGCTCAGAACCTGGAGCATGTTTCAGATTCTGTGTCTTCTCTCTCTGCCGCACCCCCCACTCGTATTCTGTCTGTCTCTCTCATCAAATAGTTTAAAAAATTCTATTTAAAAAATATTTCTTTCACAGTTGCCTTTTTAATATATTTTTGGGGTTAAAAATATGTACACATGGACTATGTACATTTAATAAATTGCTGTGTAGCATTCCAAAGTATGAATATGCCATAATTTACTTGCCATTCTCCTACTCCCAGGAGTAGCAATAAGAGTAAAAATATTTTGGCTATTACAAACAAATTTTAAATGTCACTGCAAATATTTTAGCATATCTCTTTGTGCATATGTGTGAGAGTTTTTCTGGAAATAGAATTGCTTGGCAGGAAGGTGTCACTTCAATTTCACTCCATATAGCTAAATTGTTCTCCAATGTGGCTTTACTCTATAAAGGGTCCCTGCTGCCCCACGTTCTTTGCAACATACAATACTATCAGAAATTTTAAGACTTTGACAATATTTCCAGTGTGAAATGGTATCTCAATGGTATTTTCATTTCCTCTAACAATGATAGATTATCTCCCTGTGGGTGTATTAGTCATTTTATGTAAATTTACTTTTTTTACATTTTTTACACTTTTTTTCTCTGTATTACGTTGCTGTCTTTTTTTTTTTTTTTGATTTGAAAGAATCCTTTTTTATATTCTGGATCCTCTTCTAGAGAATATTTTTATATGTTAAATATTTGGGGGAAAACTTTATAAAAGGTCAGTTTGCCCCCAAAAAATTGACACCTGTACTGTTTTGAGTTTTATTTTTTTAACCCCTATTTGACAATGAGACTATATGAGACCACCACTTTGATGACAGGGTTTTAAAAATGGCATTTACCAAAGGATGTCTTAGTTTGGATGCAGAGAATAGACTGTAAAATTTCAGATAGTATTAATCTGTTACAATTGGAAGTTTACAGTTTCTACACTTTTTGATATGGGTCACCCTTGCCTAACAGAAAGAAAGGCTTTGGTAAATAAAAAGTGCCAAAGTGGGAGACACCTTGCCAAATCACTGACTGGGGCTGTGAGGTACTTTAATGCTAAGTAATCACAGATTTTGCAGATTATGAATTGGGAAGAAATTTAAGTGCCTACGATGGTTAATTTTGTATATCACCTTGACTGGGCCATGGTGCACAGACCTTTGATCAAATATTCTTCTATTTTATGTGAGGGTGTCTTTTGATGTGATTAACATTTCAATTGGTGGACTTAGAGTAGAACCAATTACCCTTCATAATCTAGATGGTCTTCATCCAAACAGGTGATGACTTTAACAGAACAAAGAATGACCTCCCCTGAGCAAGAAGGAATTCTGCCAGCAGGTGATCTTAGAACTTGAACTGCAATATGGGCTTTTCCCTAGGTCTTTAGTCTGCCGGCTACCCTGCAGATATTGGACTTGCTGGCTTCCATAATCATAGGAGCCAATTCCCTAAACAAAATCTCTCTTTATATATACACATCCTATTTTTTCTGTTTCCCTGGAGAACTTTGACTAATTCAGTGCCGTTTAGCATATGGTTACCTAAGTAAACACCTTTCCCATTATCAGAGCCCATCAATATATTTCTTGTTGCAGCTGGCACATTGCACTGTAACTATACTTATGTCTTCCCCTTCTATTTGGAAATGAAAATCTACCATAATTAAGGGTCTGTAGTTATTTCTGACTCTAACAAAGATGGAAGGCATCCCGAAGATTTATTAGGACATGGTAGATGCTTTGCCCCTTTATCCAGGCTGTAATTTGGGGTAGACATACTTGGCTCTGATGTCAGGTTGACAAACAGGTATCAGTTTTCAATGCTAATTTCTGGTTCTTGGCGATGGTCATCAGGAGGGATGAATTGAGAAAAATTCTGTGGCCATTTCTCAGCTTGGTAAGAAAAAGCCTGTGATCTACTAGTGACATTTATTTTAGGAGGCAGAGGAATACTTATGCTCTGTATTTGCCATCTCTGACTTAGCCTAGAAATGTAAAAGAGATTCTTCTAGCTCACGGTGAGATAGCCCACCTCCCCAGGGCCAATAATGCCAAGGTTCTAGTTAATATTGATGTCTATCTTTGTCTGAGTGTCCTTTGAGAATGTGCAATAACAATAAGATCCTGGTCAAATATTTTACCATTGAATGGCAACTAATAGAAGAGATAATCACCTAATTTATTTTATTATGTCCCATTTATTTTGAATAATTACATTACTATTACTATACCCCAGCAATATACTTGCTTCAAAATAAAAGTGCTGGGATTCTTTTGAATTTCTACAATATTTAATCTATTGTATGATACTTAATATGACACTTAATCTAATCTATTATATGATACTTAATAATCTATGATACTTAATAATATATTGCTTTGTTATTTAAGCAATATATGATACTTAATAATCTAATCTATGATACTTAATAATATATTGCTTTGTTATTTAAGGTGTTCATGGCGTCAGAAAACTACTCGAGGACAAGACTGAGTCTTTTGCTTCTTTTGTTGTTCTCTATAAGAGCTCAGTAAATAGTGGTTGGACTGAATTGCTTCTAAGGGACCGTAGAGTCTCGGGTCTTGAAGTCTTTGTATGTAACTGCAGGGGGAAAAAAAGGCCAGAGTGTTCTTGGCATCACCAAGAGGTGTATTAGAATGAAAATAGAAAGTATTATGTTACCCTTGAGGAAGAACATGTTCTAGTCACTACACTTCCAGAAAGCTATAACTGACCTTGGAAAAGGGCCAGAGATGGGCAGTTTGGGGTTGATAAAGGTGCTGGAACAGCTTCAATGAAAACAAACTAAAATGACTACTATCATGGCTCATTTAGAAGCCTTTGCTACCAGGGAAACATCTATAATAGGGTATAAAGAGAGAAGATTCCGGTAAATATATAGTAAAAACTCCAAGGGGGTAGCTTCTATTGGGCTGGTTTCCTGAGAGATCCTTGAGACTGGGTGGCAAAGGATCCCTGGGCCTGATTGGCATGTGTAGCTTTATCACAGATATAGCTGCCAGTCATCCTGAATGAATGAGGAGATCACCTCCGTCTTTAAAGACTCAGGCCTGTGGTAACAGACAGTGGTCACTTAAGATGGAACACACCTAGCTTGCCTCCAAATAATCAAGTCTATTTTGCTCCACATCTTTGTTAGAGTAAACAGCTGCTTTTAGGATTTTCCACCTAGATTCAATTTTTTAATCTATCCAGCTTGCTAAACCAGGCCTAATTCTGACATGTACCTGCATCTAGACTCAGTGTTTCCTCATCTGTTATTCCTACTGTAAGCATTACCTGGGTCAATTATACCCACGTCAATGTCGCTGTCATTTTTAATCCCAGGAAGTCAACCATGTCTTTCCCATGGCATTTGCCTTGGCCTTGATCTGCTTTGGTTCATTGATGTCTTTGGTCACTTTGGTCAGCTTTGCCTTTATACCCAAGATGGAGATATTAGCACTTTTTTTTTCCCCCTGCAAAGAGAAAGGGGATATGGATAAATCTACAAAACTGTGATTCATTCACCAAGTTTCTAAAATTTAAGAACTAGAAGTAAAAATTATGCCCCTTTCATAGTAGGTAGCAGGCCCAAGGAATATTATTATCCCAGAGTTACACGAAACAGAAGTCAAGAGAATCCCAAAAAAGCCTAAATCAGTTAAAGAAAGATTGATCCTTTATGTCACTGAAGGAAATGTATCGTATACTCAGCGTTGACAACATTTGAAGATGATATTGAAAAGCAACCAGGTTTGTTTACTAAATACAACTGTTGACAGGCTGAAAAAACAATTACTTTGAATGAAGCAGTTTTGTTGTTTTTGTGTTCATTACATCATTGAAGTAGTGTGTTTTTTAGGTCTTTTTCATGTTTTCAGCAGTGCTTTCCAAGTACAGACATTAGCTCTACATTTTTTCAGCTTCACCGTAATAATAGTGCATATTTATTGAATATGTATTATGAGCTCAGTTCTTGATGTACATTTCTTCCAATGAATCCTCGAGCCAGTCCCAGGTGGTTGATACTATTACTGTATGCATTTTGCAGATGAGGAAACCGAGGACACCGAAGCTAAGAAACTTGTAAATGTTCCCAGAAAACGGCACTGCAGAACGTATTTACATAGCCTGTGCACATAGCCACTTGGTGATATTTTCGCAGCAAAGTGCTGCAGACCTACCTTCCTGATCGTGTGCCTGCTTTGGAGGGTCTGACACAGGAAGCTGGCGACTCTCTACTCTCCAGGCCTTATTTCAGGCCAACACTGTTGTCAATATCTAAACCTGTCTCCTGATGAGATTATTCCTACTGGAACCAGAGCCACAGAAAGTAAAGTTAATAAATCTTCTGCTCATGCCCAGGAACTTAGTAGACTGAATGTGAAAGGGGCCAAAGCAGATTTAAAGTGATTGAAATGACAAGAGGTGAAATGTGAGTGAAGTGAATGAATTACAAAATCATGTATGAATAGTATTACACAAGTGCAGCAAATTCAATATCAATTCAATTTCTGACCACGTGCAGAGGGAAAACAAGGGCAAAGGAGCAGAAGAGTCAAGGGTAATGAACAGCTTTATTACTTTTTTTCATTGTGCTCCTACATATGGGTTTGTGCTGCTATTTATTAACATGCAGAGGTTAAAGTTTGTGTAAAATGCCGATCATAACATTACGGAAGGCTAAGTGCCACCCTGCGGTGGGGAAGGCAGTCGGAAGTCAGATTATAAAACAAAACAAAACAAAACAAAACAAAACCAGCTTCCTGCCAGTATTGTAACGTGCCGAGTGTATTTTAGAAATTAAAAATAATTTTAACACCCAGGTTGAATTCTGTCCAGGGAGACAATTGTTCTGCGTAGGTGAGTTTCTTCCGCGTTAATGCAAGGGAAAGTGAAAGTAGTGTGCAGATTCAGACTAAGCCATCTCTTCTGCTCAAGGTGGGTAATGTTCAGCCGTCAGCAATATAGAGAGACTTCACCATCTAAGCAAACAGTAGTCAGATGCTGATACTCTATTCTCTTGAGAGATAATAACGTTGGAACTTAGACTGGCCCGGGCCTGAGTCTTGGCACCAAGGCTCCAGGTGTGTCCATAGGCCACTTGTGTAGCGTCCTGAGTACCAGCTTCCTTACTGTAATATGAGGATAATCGCAACCTTGAAGGATTATAAATAATACAGTACCTGGAAAGGGATTGGTAGAGAGCCCTGTACTCAGTAGGCCTGCCACGAATGATAGTAAATATAGTTACGTAAAGTGCACAGTTCCCTGCCAAGCACATGGAGGAGCTTAGTACATGTTGGTAGAATGAGTTCAATAGCATTAATAGCAGCAATTGCACCTGTGCTGTTGCGGGGAGGGGAGGTATGATTGGTTCTTCAATCATAAGGCATAGGTAGCTATTTATCTGAAGAATTTATAGAGACAGACCTGGTTGGAGATGTCCTATCAGTCTTTCAGGCTAGGGGCTGGATCAAGATAGCTATTAAGTGGGCAGTGTGGCCAGTGTATAAGAAATATTGACACACGTTCATTCCACTTATTAACTATGTGAGATTATTCTTCCTGTACACATACCCATGCACACACATAGGCATGATATTGTCTCTCGTGTATTTCTTCAAATACAGGGACTTTTCTTTCTTTTGTTCATTCTCTTACTTTTTATAGAGGCAGGGATACAGAGAAATCTCTACTGTTAGAAAAAAGCATCAGTGCCAGAGTAACATTAAGTAACCTTTGCATCACAGGGAACACGGAGTACTGTCATGTTCTGTGGAACATGTGTCCTTTGGGGGAGCCACTGCTCAGCTCCAGCTGATTGTTACCATGACAAAATTTGAGCCTATCTGTGAGAGTTTCTGATTTCTCAAGAAAAACTGAAAATCCAGGGATTTATGTGAAATTTACCAACTTTCAAGATTGACACAAATATTTTTAAGACACCACATGGGTGAAATAAAGTCTCTTTTCCAGCTGAATGTGGTCCAATGGCTCGTGCGATTTCTCTTCCAGGTCTGGCTTCTCCAGATACTCCAATGCCTTAATCATCTGAGATTGAGATTCTGTAGTACTTGGGTTGGAATCTGAGGGACTCCATTGTCTGAACATGTATTCTGAGTTCAGTAGGCAGTGGGGCAGTCGAAACATTAGGGCTGATAACTAGAAATGAGGCACAGCCCCAAGGATGAAGCAGGAGGTCCACGTAGACTTAGCAGCGGGGGGGGGGGGGGGGGGGTGGCACATGTCCCAGAGAGTCATTCTGGGC
Organism: Felis catus; assembly: GCF_018350175.1. NCBI lineage: Eukaryota > Metazoa > Chordata > Mammalia > Carnivora > Felidae > Felis > Felis catus. Next base: position 82,041,008 of record NC_058375.1, on the reverse strand, counting down.
ATGTCAGGAGTTCAGCAAGACATAACAGATGGGAGAGGTGGGAATGTGAGAGCAGACAGTGGGCACAGAGTGTGTGTAGTGGGGAGGAGGGAGTAGATGTCTGTCTCTAAAGCCTGTTCACATATGCTTAGCAGCAAGATTCCTGAGAGGAAGAGGGAGTGAGAGGAGCAAGACAGACATGAACTAGAACTGATGTGAAATAGATGCAGTGTTAGAATAGATGGCACAACAGTCACTTCAATTACTGAATTAGGGCTCTCTTTCCACTCAACAATCAGAGCAGGCTTAGCCCCAAAGCCTAAAATAAAATAGGGGTAAGCCTGCAAATCAGCTAGAACCTTGACTAGAATTCAGCTGTGAGCAAAAGGGACCAGAAGACCAAAATGTCAAGAGTGTGAAATGGCTCAAGAGGGCACCGATCTGTCTTTTCAGTGAGAGTAAACGTCTTTGTGTTGAGAACATCCAGGACCATGCCTGCAATCCCTTGCAAGCAGTGAGAGCCCACGGTGGAGGACCTGAAGGAACAATCCTGGGCTGTTCCTAAGAAAGAGTTCTCTCTGAAAATGACTCAGGGACCTTGGGCCTTTGAAAAGCAGTAGATATTCTGACCACTTTGTAGTTGATTGTCACCCAGCATTTCAGCTGGCCTTCAGACCGACCAGGGCATGTCTGGTGAACTGATGGGATGCACCTGCCAAATATCCTTTTAGAAGAGGGACTGATAAGCTTCTTGGGGAAAGAACTCATTTCAAATGAAGAGCAGCCAAACAAGACCCCATCGACCCAGTAAGAGAATCTGAATGCCAGCAGGGAGGGGAAGATACCATATAGTGACTGTCCTGGAAATTTATCTCATGGATTACCACTGGCCCAAGTCTCGCTGGACTCCTATGGAAAGCAGAGGGTGTTTTCTTTTTCTTTTTTTTTTCTTAATATAATTTATTGTCAAGTTAGCTAATACAGAGTATATACAGTGTGCTCTTGGCTTTGGGAGTAGATTCCCGTGATTTATCACTTCAATACAAGACCCAGTGCTTATCCAAACAAGTGCCCTCCTCAATGCCCATCACCCATTTCCCCCTCCTCCATGCCCCCCCACATCAACCCTCAGTTTTTTCTTTGCATTTAACAGTCCTTTATGATATGACTCCCTCTCAGTTTGTAACTATTTTTTTTCCTTCCCTTCCCCCATGGTCTTCGGCTAAGTTTCTCAAATTCCACATACGAGTGAGAACACATGATAATATGTCTTTCTCTGACTGACCAGAGGGTGTTTTCTAAAAATGCCCTTAAAAGTTGTTTCACCAAATATTCTGGCCCCCAAATACTACTATTTGAGTAAACTCCCAGTGGAGGAAGACACTAAACGAGGAAATTCTTTCCCAGCTTATAATATTCATTGGCACAGCTTCAACACATCAAAGTCTTAACCGGTTGACCGCAGTGTTGGTGGCAGACCTGGTGTGTTGGGGTGAAGGCGAACAGGGCAGCAGCAGAAGGACATTGTTGGCAGTACAGCTGAGCAGAATTTTCCTGAAATCACGAATGAGGCACACCTTGCCGAAACCCAAAAATATTGGGGAGACGAGGACTTGGGGGAGAACCTGAGGTCTTGTATGAGTAAGGAGGAGTGAGACACACAAACCACTTCTGTTCACATGACCCCCTGGGTGCTTACAATCTGTTGAGGCTTAGTACAAACTTTTGTTCCATTTTTAAGTCAGAACATGAAACACCTGTGCTTTTCTACTATCAATTAAGTATAGTCAGCGAATCTTTGTTACCTGTAAAATACCTAAGCTATTGTGACAGCTTTAAGCATCAGTGTCCTGAGGATCTTTGACACTTGGAATAGGATACTATTCCAAGAGGCCAGTCTGGTCTGTGACATTCTTTATTACTTAGGAAAGAAATAAACTAATCGTGTTATTTAAGGACATAGATACACATGCGTGCACATGAGTGTGCACACACACAGATAAAGAAAAAGAAATACAGAAAGAGAATTAAATATGTAGAACTGCTGGTCATGAGATTCATTTTTTGAGATACGACGTCTCAAACTTATCTCACTGGTAAGTGTTTATTGAAAAAGCGACTTCCTGGAACCACAGATGTAAAGGAAAAGGTATAGAAAAGGAAGCAATTGTTTCTTGTTCCTCCTTTAAGAGGGAGCCTGAAATTAAGTGGCTTGTTAAAAGGCTCATGTCAGAAAAATGCGCTGGCTTCATAAAAACAAAAATAAAAACACTGCAGATAAAGCATATTAATATTTATTTATTTATGTATTTATGTATTTATTGTTGCAACCCCTTTCTAGAATAGAGTTTAGATCAAGAAAACAGCCAAAAAAAAGGAATAGTAATGCACTGTTAGGCACTTACATTATAAAATGCTACCCCGTACATTGGGTCTGTTTGGCAGATACTTGCAGTCCTGTGTTTTTCATTGCAAGTGGCTTACATCAGTACTGACATCTTCCAGATGTTAGTAGCTTTGATTTTTTCCCCCGTGTTGCAAACGAGTTGGCATGGAAACAACTCTTCGCTGGAAACATGACATATGATTCAAGGCAAAATGCATTTTAACACAGATGAATAGTTCAGGAATCTGCCTTTAACAAAAGTCATTTTGAGAGCTGTTTTGAATTTGTTGGTGTTTTGTGACAACTTTTTCAACTTAGATGGGAGAAATCAAAGCATTCTGTTATGCAATGTAGCTATTGTTAAAATGTGATTCGGCTCTCCTATTGAGTAAAAGCTTCAAGTTTAGAAATGGACTTTAGGTATAAGGAGTCAATACAAACAAATTTTTTTTTGCTCATTGGAAGGTGCCTATTTGTTTTGAAAATTGAGCCCTCTAAAACAAACCAAGTGGGGATTGGGAGTCTGCTCTTGATACTAGGAGATAATGCGGAAATTATTTCAGAGTGTGGATTTCTTTCCCTTAAAAGGACTGTGGAGAGATGGAGAACGTAACAGATTCTTTTCACTTTGCCTTGCTAGCTAGCATTGTTCACCTACTTCTCAGTCTCTCTACCAGAAAGGCTGGGAGTACGGGATGTTCTTCTAGATGCCCCGATATAGTTCCTCTGCTTGCCTCAGATACTAGAGACCACAAGTTCTCACTCATTCCCCGTTCTCCTTTCCCGAGTGAGGGAAGCGCTGCACTTCTCAGCCTGCTTTCAGGAAAGTGGACTGTGTGACTCGTTCTGGGCATGGGCTGCGAGAAGAAATGACAGCCACTTCCAGGTCCAGGCGTTTAGCTGCCTGTGCAAAACCCCTCAGCACCCTCTTTCTCTGTCTTGGCGACGAGAAGCCACTTGTTCCAGATGGTGCAGCTGCAAACCACAGAGCCTTCGTTAGCCTGGGTGCCAAGGACCATGTTGTGCCGAGTCTCCTACGACTTCCCGCAAAGCACATGTAGCAGAGTGTGAGCAAGAAGCTCTTTTGTATTTGTTAAGATTTGATTTGTGTGTGTGTTTGAGATTTTGAAGTTGTTCATTACCTAAGAGTAACTCAGGGAATGTTTTGAGTTATGACATTCCGGATTACAGATTCCCCAGGGACAGGAGCACAAATGCACCTCTGCATCCTCAGAGTCTTGGTCAGGGCTTGGTGCATAGCTGACTGGTGTTATGACTAAAATATACATCAATGGTTATGTTTATTTTTTTTCCTGTTGCAATACAATTTGAGTCACTTTGCTGAGTGTTCTCTAAATGCAAAGTACAGCTTTCTAAACTAACAAGATGCCCAAGACACTGCTTCTTCTCCCAAAACTTACCATTTAATGGCAGTTATATATACATTTTAAATAAGGACATCTAGGAAGTATGTTGCCTCTTTCACAACTTGGCAAATTTCTACAACACATACCTGGTCTCATTTGCAAAGTCGGTTTGCACTAAACAATTATAATAATGTAGTTACCATTATGTATGATATATTAGAATTTAACACTCTGTAAAACATGCCCACTGTCTCAATAAGGCATATTACATATGAACATGTGGTTCATATAGCGTATATACTCTCTGATCCTTAAAACAGCCATGTGAGCAGGAAGGCATAAGGTAGTTACCACACCAATAGGTAGAGTCAGAATACATGGGTTAGAGTGTGTGTTGTAGCATTTCCCAGTCTTATCACCTTGGACAAATCATTTAACCTCTTTGAACTCAGGTTTATCATTTAGAGTTAGTAATACAGGTGTCCTGGAGATTAAATGAGTTTATATATGGTGAAGCGTTTAGAAAAGCATTTCATGCATAGTAAGTGCTCAATAAATTTTGCTTACTACTCATATTTCACAAATGAAGAGACGAAGGTCAGAAAAATTAACTAGCTTCCCAAAGATCACATAGGTTGGACTGACACCAAAATCCTTTCTTGCCCTTGTCACTACAATGCCTCGCTCTCTAACTAGATAGAGGCAGGCTGGCTCAATGAATTAAAACCACATGTGGTTTTATCTAAATTCTAGCCTGTTTGGGTGAAAACTGATGGTGTACACTTTACCCTTTACTCTATTTTCTCATATGCAGAAGTAAAATGACCCAAATGTTCATTAGACTGTGATCAGCATTTAAAATTTTTTCTACAATCTGGGATCAGTAAGTGGAGAGGAAGTTTCCGCAATGGAAAGACTTTAGTATCTGATGCTGAACTTCAGTTTCCTCCTCTCTAAAATGGAAGTAATACCCTGGGCAGCATGGTTATAAGGATTAGGAGTAATGCAGGGAAATCCCCAGCATGTGCTTGCACATAGTAGGTGCTTCATAAATAACAGCAGCAGCAGCATCATAACTGTCATCATTTGCCCAGAAGTCTAGAGATGTTCTCTGTAAGTTCATTCATAGGGAAAAGAGGAACTTTCCATGTGCCTTACGGCCATAGCTCAGTGAGCTACTGCTTAGCCTGTTTATTTATGAAAGTTCCTTATTCCAGTTAGTGGCTGCATTGCGGCCTTAGGGCAACCACAGTGCAGCTTCTCAGTGTTAATTCCAGAGCGATGCCACAAACTGATGGAGCAGGAGGCTCAGGCCACCAGCTGCACAGGGTGACTTCCTCGGCCATCCAACAGTGAGCTCAGCGCCAAGAAGACTTCACACAAGGAGAGATAACACGATGGGGCTGGTCTTTCTGCTCTGTGCTTGAGAGATGTGTTGTTTCTCCACCACAGAAGGGGAAACTGTGGGGAGTGATTGGAGTCCACACTGCTAAGGCGAAGCGGAGAATGATTTCTTGTTAGTAGTCCTTGTCGCATTAATAATAACAATAGCCATGAAGTAACAAAACAGTCTCTGTCTTTGAAATATAGGAGAGAAGTAATTGGCCCAGAAAGACATTATCAGTTGGAATGTTCCATATTTGCTTGATTTACCATCTTCAAGCAGTTCAAACAGCTTTGCCCAATAAACTTAAATGCCTAAAATGTCCTGCTCACGCACTGAAGCATCTTTTATATACTTGCTTCCATAGTTTGGAACACCCTTGTTGCAGAAATAAGAAATCAGAAGAGACCCAATTTATTTTACTGATATTTGAAGGTAATTTTTCCCTTAATGAATGCATCTGTTTGGATGATAAATTGTCCATTAGACAATGCTCAAGTGTTTTTATGCTCTCTGTTTTGATTATGGAGCTTTTAATGTAGTGTTGCATCCACTCTTTGAATTTTCTTTGCAATTCAGTCATCCACCAAAGAGAATAGGCTGGAGAAAATGCCACACTGACTTTCCTTCCTTAAGTATTTTAATTTATTAAATAAATGACCTAATAGATTGCATCGAGACATATTTCTGTACTTTGTGCTGACTTTATTGAGAGTTAATCAGTTTCATTATGCTAATTAAATGTCGGCATTAGTGTCCTGTGCATGCATAGAGATAATGGCTCCAATACACAGCACACAGCACAGATCACGTCCAAGACTCGACTCCGTCTCTTGTGCTGAACACGATCCCGGGAATTTCTCTATTTGTTCCACTCTTCAAAGGGCTGGTGTGCTGTTTTCTTCCTTTCAGACTCACGAGGGAGGATGTTCAATGTGGTGTGAGCAGAAGACACACACAATGTGGGGAATTAGTTACACAGTTGCTGTTTCTGTCATATTGTTAATGGGAATTACACCCTGTAGCAATAGTTCACAGTGGGCACTGGGAGGATGTGAAAATGCATGAGAGAGTTCAAATAATGAATAGTATGGCGTTTTAGTTTGGTTGGATTTTAAACTACCTTTGGAAATGAACACATATTTATCTTACATAAGCACTCTATATATTTAGGCTTCCTGTCAAAATTGGTATGTGTTTCACTTCAACGTGGGCTCGGTTTCCAGGGCTAGGAAAACAGAATTGATAGTGATGCCGAGTTCCATTGGAACTTCTTGCAGGAAACTAAGTAACGATATTAAGTTGCCTTGACAAGTAACTTTGCATTTCCTAAATGTTTATTCCAGGGTATCACTTTGCACTCTGACCTACTAGAGAAGTAATCTTCATGACACTAACTTGCATAAACAAAGGCCAAGCAAACAAAAATCCACAAAGAACGTTCCCTTACATTCTGTGCACATCATTGAAATTCAATATGCTTCTCAAAAAGAAATAGGTAAAAAGCATGTGCATATATTACAACTTTTCTTTTTTTTTCTTTTTTTATTAAAAATTTTTTTCTTAATGTTTTTATTTATTTTTGAGACAGAGAGAGACAGAGCATGAGCAGGGAAGGGACAGAGAGAGAGAGAGACACACACACAGAATCGGAAGCAGGCTCCAGGCTCTGAGCCATCAGCACAGAGCCCGATGTGGGGCTCAAACTCACAGACTGTGAGATCATGACCTGAGCCGAAGTCAGACGCTCAACAGACTGAGCCACCCAGGTGCCCTAGCTTTTCATTTTTTAAGTCATTAACTTATACACTGTATAAAGCTGCAGGACTCTCTCTTCCCCTGACCCTCAAGAAACCTACTTCCCACTAAACTCTAAAATTAAGAAAAAAAATTAAACGGAGCTTTTCAAGCAGAGGTAGGGGTGGCTGGGCTGGAAAATGCCTTAGCCGCCTCCCAAGGCTATCGGGAGGAAGCCCTGGGGCACGTTGGCAGGATCTTTGGGCTCCCAGGAGCGTCGTTTTAAAACCACAGTTTAAAACAATCGTATGTTGAAACAACATTTTAACAGTTCTTCCTCACTAAAAGAGAGAACAACGAGTAAAACTGACCTTTTGGATATATACCAATATTAATAATTAATTCAGCACTTCCTTTACAGCCCAAAACACTCATTTCCCAATCAAGGAGTTGCTGATCTACAAGGTGACAGTAAAGAACACCCCTTCCTCAGTGGGTTGAAAAGTCTCCAGTGTTGAATGTAAAGATACTTGGTCTATGCCATCCCTACCATCGCCCACGTGTACTAGTTGGCAGGGTAGCCCTAATGGCACTCACTTAGTCCTGAAAGGGCAGATACCCCATCTTGATCTTCCTTGCAGCCTGGTACCAGCACAACACCTTGTTACAGGAGCACATTACCTTTCTGAGGTCCGATCTCTGGCTTCCACATTTTCCCAGTCATATTCCTGGAGTCTTTCCATTGGGTTATGAATATTCCTCATTTTCTATTTTCTTTTAAGGTGATTCCTGATTGGTACTGGGGAACGGATAGCTCCCCCCACCCATTTAATGTTGAAACATGTTGAAATTCCAGGAGTGGGATTTAATGGGATCAGTTGCAAATAAGATGTCCTCATTTTTATTTTTATGGTTCATAAAAAATAATTTATTCAGTCAGGGTGAACTCCTGCTGATTCATTATAGTTGCAGCAGGTGTCTTCAGAATGGCTCCTGAAAGGAAGTTCAAAATGAAAAATCTGCAGAATAAGTAATATTTTCCTCCTGTGAGCAAGGCACAGTGAAGTCTTAGTCAAGGCCTCTGTCCTCGGGAGTTTATAATCTCTTTAGGCAGATAAAACAGGTACGTAAGTTATGACTAACAGTACAGGTAACATGTAAGATACCAAATTAATGATATCAAAAGTAAGTTAGAGGAATTCAGGGATGCCTGGCTGTCTCAATTGGTAGAGCCTGTGATTCTTGCTCTCAGAGCGGTAAGCTCGAGTTCCACGATACGCGTGGAGCCTGATTAAAGAAAACAAGAGGAATTCAAATGTAATGATGAAATGACCATTTCATTTGGTCCCTTATGCCTCACGTTCACGTTCATAATCATGTAGATCCTGAGGAACTTACATACCTGCGCCAAAGATGCTAAGCAAAGAGAAACTGGATTGTCTCTCTCCTCTGGAATAGAGACCTCAGGAAGAAAATGCTTCTTTATTTTCCCACTGCTAAACTCCTGGCAACTTGTGCCTGGTACACAGTGTATGCTCCTTAAATATTGTTCAGTGCAAGAATAAATGAATGAACCGCTATGGCGCCCAAATATGTATCTGTTCTTACAAACCTTAAGTGGGAATTAGTAAATTTTAAATGATATCTTCTTTGGTAGACAGCCAGAAAGTGTTTAGGCAGTGTTCCATAGTGATTAGCACCTATAATCCAGGTGTAAAGATGGAAGTGTATTTGAGTTAAGTGGTGGGAGGAGTTTATTCTGGAATATTAGTCATTACAAGTATTTTGAACTATATTCAGAATTTATGCTTTTGGAATGCAGATTTTGATGCAGTCTGGTTTAAAAGTAGAGAAAAGGTTATGGTGGCTCATAAAAACCTCCTCCCTCTCAATTCAGTTTTTACAAAAGTTTGAACTTGCAGAAACACAGGACAAAAGTTATTCTCATTAGTGTTTGTCCTTAACTCAAGAGTGAATATGTTTTACTTAGGTGGGGGTCCCAATGAGGAATAAAGAGTGGACAGAAAGGTGAGGACAAAGAAAGGGTGAGAGCTTGTATAGGGGTTTGAGGTGGGCACCTGGCTAAGTTTCACAATTTGCTGTTATCCATGGCAAATCTACAATTCTGTACATTGTGTTAATAATTACTGTTTTCAGTCTTACAGTTTATCAACTGCCATTATGCAGAGCTTTTACCATTTCAAAAGTAGATTCAAACCACAATAGTTAGTCTTCGAGGCATATGATTAAATAGATGCGTTGGTATATAGAAACATACATAATTAGTATGTATATACATCATATATGTATTTAAGCATTTCTTCTGTTTCAATAACTAGATCATTTATGCCTTGGGGTCAGTAAATTTTTGATTTATTTATTCAACAAATATTTACAGACTGTCTACCATGGGACAAGTAGGTATTAGGGCTAAATGATGAATAAGTCAAATGTGGTCCCCATCCCCATGGTGCTTTCAGCCTGGAGGAAAGTCTTGTAAATAAACTCTTACATACAGCAGCTCGCCATGTAAAGTGGTATACTATGGGGAGTACAGGTTACTTTAGGTTACGTTGGAGGAGCATCTAATTTGTACTTAGATTTGGGAAAGCGACCAAGAGAAAAGTAGCGTATACAAACTGAGGCTGGAGAGATGAGAAGGAATTGGCCAGGCTGACAGGACCTTTATGAATCCTTATAGCTCCTAGCATGGCATCGTACACAGACGGGATGCCAAATGATTTTATTTTATTATTTTATTTTATTATTTTATTTTATTTTTTGAGAGCTTGCCATGGATCCAGCTTTGCACTAGCATTGGAAAAGATTTAAGGAAGTGTAGGACTTCATCTCTGTAATCAAGGTTTCTACAAATTAGTTGAGAAAAAAGTGAATGCGTTGCTCTTTAGTTGTTTTACATATAAGAGGGTGCAATTCACAACAGCATGCACAGTACAGGCAATGAGTATTGCGGAACATTAGGAAAATGAGAGATTGAAATACAGGCGAGGTGCAAAGTGGATATGGGGGATAACACAGAGGAAAAGAGACTTGAGATATACTATAGAAGAGAGAATTGATGGACTAGAACTTGGCACTGAGAATGAATATGGCCATGGAGAGGAACAGTTGGGGAGGGGATGTCAGGTTTAATTTAGCAGAAGGTACTTGTTGAGCTGAGATTTTGACTGAATTTTAGGATGGCAAAAAAGTGTTAATGAGTTGCCAACAAAGCAGATAATCTCTCCTCCTCAACTTAAAGCCCTATCTCTACTGTTTTCCTCTTGATGGGCATTTTGACTGACATTTTACACAATGACAAACCTTCAGGGGGGCTCTGACACAAAAGTAAACTGTTAATTGTCTACTGATAGAAAAAAAAAAAAGACTTCAGAAGGTAAGGCCTGGCCTCCTTGCCGCCAAGGGGGAGGGCGAGAGGGAAGCTTTGCCTTGTTCAAGTTACTCCAACATTCTGTCCAACTTCCCACACTCTCTGCTTCTACCACATCTCTAATCCTTCAAGTCTTCCATGGCAGGGTCCAATCACAGAGCAATGTCCTAACTAATGATCCTATCTCCCTCCCACTGTTACTAGAAAAGATCTATAAATCTTTGAAGGAATGAAGACGAGGCCAGAGGAAGAAGCCCAAAGATGCTAGTTAATAAGTATTGAGAATCTGGAGCAAGTGACAGGGGACAGGATTTATAATAACTCACTATTTATGATAAATTTAGAGATTTTATATTTTACGATAGAGAAGATATTCACTGAATTTGAATGACTTCAGTTGTCTAAGGAAAACAGGTTCCATTCATGTGCTGTTCTCTTCCTTGAACCTGCAGTGGGGTCTTAGCATATGCAGTTCTCTCTGCCTGGAACGTTTCCCCAGTCACCCACCCCTATCTTTTGCCTGGATTTCTCCTATTCAAGCTTCACATGTCAAGTCAACTTAAATACAACTTCCTCAGAGAGACCTTCCATGAGTCCTTTGCATGCCTTTCATTATTCTCTTTCACAACACTCTGTGCAACTTACCTTTCAGAGCACTTGTCAAAATGTATATTTTGCCTTCAGTGCTGCACTATGGACCCCATGGAAACAGGGAGCATTTTTGTTGTGTCCACAACTGTATCTTGGAGCCAGCACCACACCAGGCACAGAAGATGCCCCAACTGAATGTTATTGAGAGCATATATACATTCAGGTGCTGCATGTAAGGGTGAGGGTTTGCAGAGAAAAGTGATGAGGGCATTGCCATAGCTTGTGGGCCAGCTGGTCAATGGCCAATGATCAAAAGAAGTTTTTCCAGTTGTCAGAAATGTGGATTTGTATTGAGCCACATTCTGATTTCCGAGACCAAGGTTCAGGAAAGCTAACCGGGTGATACTTCAGGGTTATTGACTTGCTGACATGAATCCCAAGATAGGATTCACGTTTTCCAGATTGGAAGAGTTTTAACTTTCCTAAAAGTTCCTGTCCTTTTCTCCAGTAAGACTGTAACTTATGGCAAGGTGGGAAATATTCTGAATTAAGCATTCCGATGAGAAAATTCCAAAATTACCAATCAATTTGGTGATGAATGAAAGGGGATTTTCATTACCAATAATGAGTCTTTGCTTTTGTATTCTCTTCTGACAGAAAAGGAAAAGCGATCCTGACTGGAGTTTCGCCATAGACAAAGTCAAGATCTCAGAGCTATTAGCTTGCTTGTGTGGAGCCATAATATTTGTGTTCAGAGGATTCCTCCTCACACTGTTGTCATAGCTTCTCATTTTCAACAGACATTACACACCACTCATCACTCACTCTCCATGTCAGTACCTTATCAGCATCCTGAGCTGTGGCTGCCTCTAGTGGATGAAGAGTTTCCCAGCTTACCTAAAAGAACATCAATCATTCTTCATTCTTAGTGTTCAAACTTGCTCATCAGTTAGTAACAACACTTCTTGCAGCCTTGAAAATTATTTCTGAATAAACACAGGGCCGAGAACAGCTGAAATGATTGACAGCTCATAACTCCTCCAGTGCTTTATGTTTCAAAACCAGTGTGTATGCAGATGTCTCCTCATTACCAACGTTTGGATGTCACTTAATGTAGCTGCAGCTGAGAGGGGAACTGCATGGGTGAGATTGTCAAGCATCTTCATGGGGGTTTTGTGCCTATAGCAGACATTCTAGAGAGCTCTGAACCAGGGTTGAGGTTTGAATAGAAGAGCTATCACTTGCAGATCAGGTAGCTCACAAAATCGTGACATGGGGAAATTTGTTTCCAGTAATTCTTTCCCTTTCCCTGTGTTTTGTTTCCAGATCCCCACAACCCAAGCAAGAGCCCCAGGGAGATATGTAGAAGCCTTTTGAAAAAAGCAGATGTCCTTCTCAAATTAAGGATTAATCACCACCCCCTGACCCCCCACCCCCAACTCTCGCCCCACACTCCACCTCCAAGTTTGGGACTTCTCACTACTTGAGCAGAGATTGAGATGGGAATGGGTGGGGATGAACATAGGAGGTTAGGAGGAGAGAGGGTGATGGATTCATTAAATAGCAAATTCCTGATAGTGGGTAAAATCTGATCATGAATTTTTCTTTCCAAGAACCTGATGACTTAATCTGATGACACCACCTTTCCTGGAGGGAGTATTAAGAATCTACTGCTGGTTTGAGGGACATGTTTTTAGGACAGGATGGGGTTTTGAGGTGCCTTCAATCTTTTGATGTGGGTGTCTGTCGTTTTTGTCTATGAATGCCAACCACTATATTTACAAAATTTGGAAAGACTGTGATGGCTGCCTTCTGTTTTTAACTGGTCCTGTATTGGATTTCATCAGATTCTGCCACTGCCTAAGGAGTATATTCAGTATTCACTTGGGCAGTGGCAACAAGCCTATTGGCATGGAAGAATGACCATAGAACTCAACAATGCATAACTAATAGTCAAGCTCGTGGCTCAAGTTCTGGGAAATTTCATCCATTATCAGTTATCCTCAACACGAGGAGAACAGCCTAAGGCCTCACAACCATTTATATGGTATAATTTTCAGGGCAGTGAAATCAGTAAGGCTACCAGATTCACACAACAGGCTCTACTAGATTTTTAACTCATTGAGAACAAGGACTATGTCTTGTTTACCACTCTCTTGCAAGAGAATAGTACAGTACTGGGCCTAGAGTAAGAAAATGATAAATGGTGGTTGAATGAACAACACTCTCTTTGATTCTCTTCTTCAAACCCTTCTCCTTAATCACATTTGCAACTCTGCTCTACCCTTACTTCCAATGAATGCACTTACACTGGCAGCAGAAGTTGAGCAGCACAGAGTTTTAGATATTAATTTGAATAAAATCCAAAAATTTTCTTTACTGACAGCACAGTGATTTGAGTAAATGCCTTCTATGTCTATTTGGGATAAGAGCAAGGATAATGACAAAATAGGAACAACAAGAAATAGAGAACACAGTGCTCATGGAAAATACCAGGGCCATCATTCATAGTGCCTTGCACTCTGAGTAATGGGGAGAACCCAGAAGGTCAAAATGCTACGGGTTTTTAAATTTTAGTTTTTGTATCTGAATAAGATGGCTCTATAGCTCTACTACCCCAAAAAAGGTGATTTGTTCATTAGTTCATTCATTCATTCATTTCAAAATATTAAAATTTTTCTAAATGTTGGGCACTGTCTTAGACATTAATGATACCAAATGAATAAAACATGATTCTGGTCTGAGTAGCTCATAATCTAGGGAGTCATATAGGCAGTGCATTAACAACAACAATAAAATGGTTCAAGGGGAAAAAAAGAAGGAATCATGAAGTACAATCTGCAATACGTTTTTTTTTAACCCCCCAGGTTCATACTAGACCAAGACCAAGCCTTCTTACTCGATTAGACCATCAGTCTGGGGAGTGTGGCTGTGGAATGTTCTTGCAGTTGTGTGGTCAAGAACATGAGTCTCTGAAGACCATATGTGAGCTGAGAACATACACCCATTCTATTAATGAGTAGATAATAATTGGAGCAACCTGCTTTTCCAAAACTTAGTTAAGACATCCTAAATCTTAATTTGGGTCAGTTTTGATATGTTCACGAGATTAGATAGATCAGAGAATAGAAGGCTCAGCAATAGATTGAAGGGACAAATAACAGAAGACTATATACACTAGAGACAAATAAACAAAAAGAATATACAGAGTGAAATGAAAGGAAACAAGTTTCTAGAAAATAAGTGAGCCTTACCACTAACACTTGAAATATCTGACAGGCCCATATCAACAAGCTCGGCTGTATTTTCTCTTGGCTGTTCATGGTCTATTTTTCTCTCTAGACATCTTTCTTTAAAAAGAAAATCCAGATTTCCAGGGTTGGGCAGAGTGTGGGGAAGAAACGACAGGAGGCAAGCACTGTCAAGGAAAGACGTTCTCTCTGGAAGGAAGCGAGGGGCCAGAAGGCAAGGCTGGCTCCCTGGGCAGGTTTCTTTGCTGCCACTCCATGTGTCTTTTCCCTCCCACTCCTGTGGGCACTTACTTTCTTGGCACAGGGAGAATTGAGGAAAGTCACGACAAAAATCCTGTCATGTGCTGGAAAAGGAGAAAAAGTTTTAGATCTTTGCCTTTTTCACAAATGAAGAGTTTCATGGAAGTTGATGTGCAATTTTAGATGGGAACTTTGCCTTTGTTAAAGTTACTCTAACATTGTCTCCTGTTCCCACACTTCCTGCTTCTACCTAACCTTCACAAACAAACACAACAAACATTCCTCCCAACACACACACACACACACACACACACACACACACACACACGTGAAATGCAACTTAGCTGGCAGCCAGCATCATCTGTCCCAGGGCTATCTCTAAGGACAGTAGATTTATCTTGGACTGACTTCAGACATTTCCCCTCTGATCTTCTACTGGCGACGTTTTTCTCCAGTTTCCTCGCTGCCTCCCTTGGCGCTCATTAATTAACTGCTCCTCACTCTGTGACTAAACGTGAGCCCTGTGTTTGGCTGTAGAGAGGATTGTGACATTTTGCAAACGCACACACACATGAGTGGGGAGAATATTTTGGGTAACACAGAGGCAATGGAGGTCAACTAGGAAAACCCAGTTTTAAAGACCTGTTGAAGCAAGTAACCGAAAGAGAAAAGATGGGAAAATAGGCTGCTTATTTGGTGACATTTACTTATTCGCAACATGATATTTTAAAAGGCAAATACAGAAACTGGAACTTGCCATTTAATTGAGGTTCAGGTATTTCAAAGCTTGCTTATCTCTCCAGCCCGTCTGGTGTTTCCATGGTGTTCCTTTTCCGCTTCTATTAGTCTGGAACGTGGGTAGCAAGTTGATGAACATTTTTAATGAGTAAATCCTTTTCTACACCAAATTTTATAGATAATTAAATCTGATTTATAGGGCAGGTTTCAGCGACAGTCAAAGAGGGAGGAGAGGAAGGCCCAATTATTGGAGCTCTGAGTGAGACTCTAAGTGGGCTCCGCTTTGTTTGTGTAACCTTCCCAGCAGGGACTCTGCAGGGCCTGCAGTGAGGCTTCTGATACACAATAGGACTCAGTGATGGCTTTGCCATGGGTTTTTCAGGTTTGTTTGTTTTTGGTTTCTAGGCAAAGAAGTTCTTTTGTCCAAGAGACTGATCCTCATCTTTATTTGCTGCCCTCCCATTTTTTACTCCAGGTTATGCTGAAACCTCTCATAAAAAGCCTCAGTGTGCACCACGGAAGACTTTTTTCCTTCCATCGTGTGTTTGTTAAGTGTCGTCTATGTAGCAAACACCATCCCAGATGCTGGAGATGCAGCAGTCAACAACGCAGGCGGTTTAGATTCTTTGCTTGTGACGTAAAATAGACTCAGTGGAAGAAAATGTAGACAAAAGACAGTGTAATCCTTTTAAGGAAATTGAGACCATGGATGGTAAGTGGATTGGTCTGCATTGCACAGCTTGTCTATCATTGCTGGGGCTGGGTATGGACTTCAGGTCTCCCGACTTCCAGTCCAGACTTTTCTTTTTTTTAAAAAAAATTTTTTTAATGTTTATTTATTATTGAGAGACAGAGAGAGAGAGAGACAGAGCATGAGCATGGGAGGGGCAGAGACAAGAGGAGACGCAGAATCTGAAGCAGGCTCCAGGCTCTGAGCTGTCAGCACAGAGCCCGACGCGGGGCTCGAACCCACAATCTGCGAGATCATGACCTGAGCTGAAGTTGGATGCTTAACCAGCTGAGCCACCCAGGCACCCCCAGACTAGAATTTTCTTAATGCACTGTGCTCTTTTGCCATTTGTGGAATACATTAAAAGCAACAAAACCAGCAATAGCTTCGGTTTGAAGTGTCTAGCACAGTGCTATGTAGCTGTATTTATTGACCTTGAAACACCATATTGGTTTCTAACAGCTCCTCTATTCTTTTTCTATTTGTATTCATTAATAAATTGAAATTTTCATGTTAATTTGGGTTGCAGGTCCTGAAATATTTGGTATTGCCAAAGCCGAAACACATGTAAGATTTTATCAACCACAGTTCCCTATCTTGGCTCCCCTCTGAAATAATGTGTTCAAATGGGTTTTTGAAAGCCAAGATCAGTCCCATCATCATCAAGAGATTCCTGAGTGACACCTGTGAGTTACCGTATATACAAATTTGAAAGATAATGAGTCTTCTGAAATGACTTCCTGTCACACTGCCAAACTCCGCCCTGTTGCTTAACTCAGAGTAAGACATCAGAAGCATATATGTCTATGGGGAGCCTGCTTGCATCAATCTTTGAATTAGCTTGCATCTTTCCTCTGAGTGTTTTTTCTGATTATAATAGTAATATAAAGTTGCATCCGATTTGCACATAACAGAAAATCCATCATGCAGAAAACAAAAGTCCTTTGCCCAGAGAGAACCATTAGCAATCATATGGTATACTGTCTGAACTTTCTTACACGTACACCAACGTGAGAACACACATCTACTGCTGTGCTGCAATGCCTTAGTCACTGGATGACATATTTTCCTTGTCTTTTCATGTCCGTATATATAAATCCATATCTATTTTTTTGAACAGCTATATAGTATTTGTTATAAGGTTAAACAATAACTTATTTAACCAATCAATACTTAATATTTAAGTTATCAACAGTTACTCCTTATAAAAGTGAGTGCTACAAAATTCATTCTTGTATATAGTTATGTGTTAACTATATTTATTAACCCAGAATTCCATGTTTTGTCTTCAGACCTAAAAGTCAGAGTGTATGATCTGATACATATGCACATATATGTTAATATAATCAATACATTATGTATAATAAAATTAAGAATTATAATTTATATGTATTGCTATATGTATTATATATGTATGATGTATGTATTTCTTCCCATAGTCAAGAAACTGTCCCACCTGACTTTGAAGGCAGTTTGCAAACCCACAGAAGTCCTCAAATTACCTAGTCATCTCTTTCAAAAAATTATAAAATTGTAAAATAAACAAAACCACATTTTTTAATCACTTGGCTAGGACTATGTTATTTAAAGCTGGGTAAGTGAGTGGTAGCTATTAGCCAAACTGATTTAAAATGTAGTGAAGATGAAAAAAAATTCTTTATGAATCAAGCTGCTATTACTCTAAGTCAATTAAATGAATCTCCCTGAAGGAAAAACCTAAGGATTCGAATTCCTTTATTAGAAGGATGTTATTAAAATGTCTCTGTGGTTTATTGATTTCTTTAGTTCTGCTCCTTGAAGAATATGGGAATCACTAACAGAACTGAGACCAATACTAAATGCTTGGAAATGCTGGTCAAAATTGTATTGAGAGACAATAAAAGTAATGTGTCAATATGTAGGAGCTGGTTAGAGACTTTTCTTTCAGACCAGCTATTCCCACTACTCCCAACTGTCTTATTAATTTTTAAATTTCTTGTGGAAGAAAGCCTGGGATTAAAACTTACTGGACTGCTCTTAGCTCCTTCTTACTGCTGGTATCCTGTCACTGTTATACAGTCTTTTGCTTGGATTTTGGCTTTCTCTTCATTGTCATTGCTTGGCTGGAAACAAGGAGATTTTCAGTTTGTACATGCTTTTGGTTACAGGCAAGTCTGAACGTCAGTACAGCCTCCTCTGTGCCCCACTCTGAACTCTCTCTTAACTCCACTGTGTTGAACAAAGAAGCTAAAATGGTTTGCAAGGAATCTTGAAGGTAGTTGACCTCAAACTCTTATTTAAGAGATGAGGAAACTAAGCCCAGAGAGATTTAGTGACGTGTTTAGAATCCTGCCATAAATAATAACTAGGACCAGAATCCACATCCAGTGGATCGCCTGGCTAGTTGTATATAATGTCACTGCACCTGTCAACCTCTCAGCGTTTCATGACCTTCTCAAAGGCTGGGTTGGCCACTGTACTTATGTCAACTTGTGTTCCTCCCAGAATTGGCCCCAAAGTCTGGCCTTCATGCCAAGATCTTTTGCTGCCTGTATTACTTGACCAAGAATTAGTGATTACTCCTTACTATGGGATGAAGTGGATTTAAGCAATAGGCTTTTTTGTTTTTAATTTTTAAAATGTTTATTTGTTTCTGAAAGAGAGAGCACAAGCATGGAGGGGCAGAGAGAGAGGGGGACAGAGGATCTGAAGCAGGCTCCACTCTGACAACAGTGAGCCCGATGTGGGGCTCAAACTCGCAAACTGTGAGATCATGACCTGAGCTGAAGTTGGGCGCTCAACTGACTGAGCCACCCACATGCCCCTTAAGTGATAGGTTCTTAAAGCAACTTTTTCAATGTCAGTGTTGGTCCTGTGAGTAAAATTCTTCTGACCCTCTAGCTGATGACTTCTGTCTCTTTGAGGCTCTCATGCTTTTGTGAGGAAATAAACCCTAGGCATTATTTTCTATTTTAATATCTATGTGAATGGTCAGCACCCTGAATTCAGCTATTCTAGAAACCTTGTATATATTTATAGGAATTTGTCCAAAATTAACATCTCTAATGAACAGAATTATACAGTTTGTCTTTATGCTAAATCTGTGGATGTTCAATACCATGGGGGTGTAAATAGCATGGCTTTTATGGTCAGAAGGATAATGGTTTGAAACTAGTTCTCACCACTTGCTAATTGCATGACTTTGGACAACCTAACATCAGTGAAGCTCAGTTTACTCATTAGTAAAATGGGGATAACGATACCTGCTCTGAAATGTTGGTGTGGGAATTAAATGAGACCATGTGCTAACTCGGTGCCCAGTATGGGGCCTGGCACACTCTAAGTCCCCAATAAAGGCTCCTTTGCTTTCTTTCTCTCTTTCCCCCTTCATTTCTACTACTGAAAAGCCCCTGTCCAAGAAAAGGAATGGGAGAGACTTGTAAAAGTCTGAAGACATCAATTTTAGTTTTTCTTCTTTTTTTAAATCAAGAGTTTTTTGCTGAAGGTGCTGCATTATAAATGGACTTCTCAAAAGCCGCTTGTATCAGTAGTCCGATCATTTATTCCTTGATGAGAAATATTTTGGTCTATTAGCAAGAAGAAAGATTAACTGCACATTAATCAAAAACTTCAAGATGAGTACAAGCGTGCATATATCACAGAAACTGCCAGAGAGGTACCACCACCACAGACTGGGAAGCGTGTGTTTGTGCACCAACTTTGGCCTCAGCCTGCTGAAGCAGAGCCTGACTATTCGGTTTACTGGGCAACTTTAGAATGTTCTTAAAATTCCATATGTGCTATTTTTTAAAGAGAGGTTTATTTGATTTTATTTTACTCCCCCCTCCTTCTCTGAAGCAATTAATTTCTTGCTGGTACTGTGCCTGGAAACAGTAGGAGAAAATGAGTTGCTAGAAGTGTATTTCTAAATTAGCAATCATCTCAGTGACGTGTGCACTTAGTCAATGTGTTTATTTCTTGGTTATTGTCTGTTTTCTAAAAATACCTAGAGAAAGCTATGAGTATCTTGGTAATTCCCTAGAAGCTGAGACAGAGAAGGATGAAGGCTGCCTGAGTTTGCCATTTGGGGGTTCTTACTGTTGTTTCTGGGCTAAGGCGAGAGATAGATCTTCTCAAAATAAAATGACTCTGCCTCCAAATGGAAATCCTCCTCTGGCAAACATAATCATCTACCCAAAAACTTTAGTTAAAAAGTCTAGTTAGATTTAGGGTGTCACTACTCCCCAACATTCTATCTTTGAAAGCTTTGAAGTGAAGCTCCATTAAAAGCTCAGTAGTCACAAAAATAAAGGGGACTTCACAGGGTGAAAATTCTCTGTCGGGATGGAGAGTTGTTATTTAGCTATTTGCTAGTATGCCATTATACCAGAATATAACGGGACGGAGTTATCCAGGAAACAGTGATGTAGGGCTAGAGATTGTGTGTGTGTGTGTGTGTGTGTGTGTGTGTGTGTGCGCGCGCGCCCATGCACGCACGTGCACGCACACACACATTTAATCAGGTCCACAAAGCTTTCAACTATCCATTTTCTTCCTTATTTTTGCCTTTTCTTTAAGGCTCACTGCTACATCAAGTGTGTATGGAGACTCACTAGTGTATCAGAAAATGGAGAAGTGTGAGTTGTGAGTCTCTAAGGATAGTTGTACTGGGTTTATAACCCATTTGGAAATGTAACCACAATTTCATCTCATCCCAGAGACCCCCACGGAGCAGTAACAGGGGAGAATAGGATGATTCACCTAATTTCTTTGATGTAAATTTAAAATTTCTCCTGACAGTTTATGCTGGAAACTGGGGCTTGAATGCATCATCCTGAAGAATTTTTACACTTGCCCAGAAATGTGGGCTAGAGAGAGCAGATGCTCGGAAATGCCGTTGACATTTCCAAGTTTTTATAGCCCTGGTACATAGCCCACTAACTCCAGCATGCTTCACACATGGAGAAGGACCATTTGTCATTTTGATGCCAAGATGATACTCACAACTCTAAATGAAATGGATTACTTCTTTCCACCTCCTGCTTGGACAGTCAAAGTAGAGCCATTTCTGGCATTTATTGGTCACCCTGTACATGCCCGAATGGCAGAGAGGTATCAGTATTTGCTCTGTGGCAGGGGAAATGAGGGTCTCCGAAACTGTTCATGACAGCAAAAAGTACAAGTTTCTGCCACGCTCAATTAGGGTATGATTTATTTGGCAACAGTGACTTCATTGAGAAATGTACAAATAATAGTTACTAAAGGTGCCTTAATTCTGAAACAATTAGCATTCAGATAGATGCAACACACCTATACATACCATTCTTTGTATTTAAACAAAAGTATTTACCTGGGCAACTCAGCATCTTGCCAGCTCTGAAACTCTGGACAGTTTCCCAGACAGTAGATATTTTGCATTTCAAGTTATAGACATTATGTCAGGAAATCTCTATGGCAGTTCTCCCAGCATTCAGAGAACTATTCCTTTATGCAATACTCAACACTTGATCATCACCAAACATACACTGAGGTCAAGATTACTCATAATTTGGCTCCTGGATAAACGAGAGTGGCCAGGGACTTGGTTAGAATCAAGCTTCTACTTGTCTGGAAACCTTAACATAAGGGCAAAAATTAATCAGTTCTCCAAATATTTATGTAATGCCCGCTCTGACCAAAAGGTATTCTGGAAGCCATGTTGCCTTCTCTGGCCTGCACATCTAAAGCGTTCTGTAATCTTAACATGTAATCTGTCAAATGCATGTGAGATGATACTAACAGGGAAAGTTTTGTTTGTTTCTAGTGTATATAACGGACATCATTACCCTATGCCTTGGACTTACAGATTTGTAGAGCAGGTGTCTCTGGGACCTGCCCAGGGGCAGGCAGGCAGGTCTCCATTGGGAGGCTAGAATCTGTGCCAGACAAATTCCTATAAGGGATAAGGACTTTTTGTCAACCCAGGAGACCCAGAAGCTGTCCATGCTGCTATTTCCCCCTTCATAACCCTTTAACCACCTGTGATTCACCCAGTAACTATCTGATAGGCTCATTTGCCTTGAACTGGAGAGCTAGACTGCTTGATTCCCACCGGAAGTTTGATTCCATTTCCAACCTTCAGGTCAATCTTGGTCCCACACAGGTGGAAATGAGTGGAAGGCAATTGCTCAATGGCTCAGTCTCCAGTCTTGTTGACTTTCTACCCTACCTCTCACCTCCCTTGTGAGTAAAACTGTATCTCGAATCTCACTTCCAGTAACTGAGGTACACCCTTGGTGCTTCTGTGTTTACTGTCAGCCTCTGCGCAATATCCTATTCCCCTCCACTGCTATGCTCCTGTCCTGCCACCTGAGTCATTTTATGGACCTAAACTTTACTGCTTATGGTTGGCGCCTTTTACCTGTTGCCAGATTTCCCTGATATCGACTCTGTCTGCTGCCAGCCCAGCTCCTGATGCTGCATTTGCCTTCTCTGCCAGCACACCTGTTGCTCACTGCTGACTCTCCCCTGATGCACATTTGCCATCTGCCTGGACTTTCTCCTGCCGATTTTTTGCTGCTGGGAATGTGTCTTGCCCTCTGTGTCTGTAACTGTGGTTGAAACATAATTTTCTAACAACAAATAGGCAAAACTTTCAAAAACCAAGCTATGAGTTTAGTTTCCTATCCCCTACCACGCCCTGTGCATGAAATATATTGCTTATCACACATTGTATCATTGAGAATATTTGTATAAAAAGTTCTAGCTTGTGAGATAATTGTCCTGTAGGAACAAATGAAAAAATAGAGTAGGAGAGCACCCAAATCCAAAACGTGAGTGTGATTAACAGTTCTGGAAAGGTGAAGTACATTTTATGTACAATATAAATGATTTTAATATTTCTTTTTTTATTTTAATATTTCTAAGGATGTTTGCTGATGGACCTTATCAGAGCCAGATGGTGGCTGTCTCTCAACATGCCAAGGGATATTTATTAAGTGACAGGACACCTTGAAAGAAAGATGCACACATTCCTGCTGGGGGACAGGAGAAAGGGATGGAATGCCCTGGCCAGGGGCTTGCAGAAGCAGTTAGAAAGGAAAGAGCGCTTTTAGTGAACCTATGTGTTTACGGAGAGAAGGGAGAAGGAGGCTTAGAGGAACAGGGAGGAGCTGAGCCCGGGTTAAGGGCCTGAGGAAACAGCAATTGGAAAAGGATTAGGGGGAAGTGTAGGAGAGACCAAATAGAAAAGAAACAAGATTAGATGGGGACAGTGAGGGAAGGAGAGTGGGGTGCAGGAAGAAGAGAGAGACAACAGAAACCAGGAAAAGCTAATTATATCAGAATTCAGTTTTAGGGAGAGTGAATAACAGGTAGTCCTCAGAGTTGAGGAAAATGTTTAATGGGCTGAACCAGCAGGGTCTCCAGTTAAGTTTGGGAAGCAGACCATCACTAACTATCACGGGCTTTCTCAAAGCCAAAAGGGTTTGGGCCCAAACAGAAAAAGATATCTTTATTCATAGACCTAAGGATTTGAGGAGAGATCTTGACTAATGCCTGGCAGAAATCCCAGGGAAGTCTTAGGAAAAAACCAACACCAGGTCTTAGGAGGGGTTGATGGGTGAGAAAGAGAGAAGGAATCTGAGCACACAGCAGGAACAAACCATTGGAATCAAGCTCATGCTGGAGCAACCAAGAAATGAAAGCCCATGTTTGTAGCTGGCTCTTACTCTTTACTGCTTTGTGCCTCAAGTGTCCTTCATACAGTAGGAAACTTGCATCAATTGTATGTAAATTACAATAGATGGCAGTAGAGCTGAGCAGAGGGGTTAAGTCACTAAGCTTTGGTTTGAATCCTAGGCTCTATTTTTTATGAGCTATGTAACCTCGGACAGGTTATTTAATCTCTACATACCTTAGTTTCTTCATCTGTGAAATAGCAATGGTAATGGAATCTACTTCTCTGAGCTTCTGTGCAGATTAAATGAGATAAGGTTCCTAATACTATTAAAGGTTTCTATTAACATGAGAAAGACAGCCTGTCAAGAAAGGAAAGTAGGGTATGTTTCCCTGCCTTTATTCTCCTCTGGATGTGTCAGCAGATAACTGAAGAGAGACCAACAGCAACTAATGGGGAATGTAACTAGAGGAGCATTTTGTTTGCATTCAACCCTTGGCTTGGGAGTGGAGGGTACGCAGCAGCCTGTTTCATGGCAGGATGCAAGGGAATTATTTCCCTCCCAAGAGGCAGGTAACAGTCCAGCTAAGACTTTGAACTTGTATTATTTGATTTTTTTGGAGACCCAAACAGCAGAATTAGTCAAGGTCTTCACATATTATTTTGCCACTTTTTAACCTGTGTTGTTGAGTACAGCAAATTCTGAAAGACTTTAACACACATCCAGCAAATATATTCCACTTGAAAATAAACCAGAATGTTCATGTGTTGAATTCTGTAAAGGTGATTTCATGTCAATGATAAGTAAGAAAATAGATGGTGCTGAAAGAATTGGGAGGCTGTAATACACTTGAGGTGCTAAGGTGATTGACCAGCAGGAGCTTTGCCATTTGAGATATTCAGCCTTCGATATATATTTAAAAAAAAATTAATGTTTATTTATTTTTGAGACAGAGAAAGACAGAGCATGAATGGGGGAGGGTCAGAGACAGAGGGAGACACAGAATCCGAAGCAGGCTCCAGGCTCCAAGCTGTCAGCACAGAGCCGGACGTGGGGCTTGAACTCACAGACGGCGAGATCATGACCTGAGCCGAAGTCAGCGCTCAACCAACTGAGCCACCCAGGCGCCCCAGCCTTTGATATACTATAGAGTTATGGATCTATTTATAAGATTGTCATATATCATTTAGCTTGTTCCCTTCACAATTCTAAAGCCTTTTATAGGAGATGAGGCCAAAGAATTGTTGGACACCACCAAGTCAGCATTTTGACCAGGTGCTAAACTTGTCCAAAATGGTTAGGTCGGCTTCGATCGAACAAAAAAATTACCTCCTACTATGGATCAGGCACGGTTGGGAAGGGCTGTTAATCTTTTAATTAATTTATTTATATTTTTTAATATTAATTTTTGAGAGAGAGAGAGAGAGACAAAGTGTGAGTGGGGAGGGGCAGAGAGAGAAACATAGACACAGAATCCAAAGCAGGCTCCAGGCTCTAATCTGTCAGCACAGAGCCTGATGTGGGGCTTGAACCCATGAGCAGTGAGATCATGACCTGAGCCAAAGTCGGACATTCAACCAACTGAGCCACCCAGGCACCCCTAAGTCTTGACTATGTTACCAGTTTCTTTGCCTAAGCTAGTCAAAAGCTTTTATGCTCTATTCAAAGAATCTACCTGTAATTGTCTCAAGAAACTCCTTTTGGATTATAGACTTAAACCATTAAAATATTTCTTTAGAGCAAAAAATTCTTTAAAGTGAATGTTTTTAGGTTAGAATCTATGGAGGATGCCTCAGGGAGTCTGTTGACCAATTCCTGTGATCAGGCTGTTCTACTGGTATAAATGTCATGGTTACAGATTCTTGTGGTAGAGCCTAGTTCCTTATTAAGAGGCTTCTAATGTCCCTTTCAGAGTTGATGGAAGATTTCTCTCTAAAGAAGCTATGCAGCATATTCAGCTTGTAGCTTCTAGGGATACCATCTGTATAACGATTACAATCTTGAGAAGTGCATTATGGCCTCCACCCACTGGCAAAAAGCCTCATTGTTGGTATTTTTACTGACTGACACAGCAGAGCTGGTATTGACTCCCATCTGGCACTCTGGTCATTTTCTAATTCTGTGCAAAAGCCTGCAGTTTTCTCAAATATCTTCCCATGAACCTCTGAACCTTCTCATGAATTCCCAGGCTTGTTTGTCATGACTGCAAGGTAAATGCTTCAACGCCAGATGCTATGACTTGCCATGACCTTTCATGAGATTTCTTTTGAACTTTTCTGGATACCCTTTTAAGATGGGGCAACCCTTCACATTCTGAACATGGTTGATGTGTATGAATGTCAGTGTAGATTTCAATGGCATGCATTCAGTTAATGGTAGAATTCATAGATGGTCGTCAAGAACGTCTAGACTTTCGCAATATGGACACTACATACTTGCTTTGCTGTTACTCTCAGGCTCCATGACAACTTGAGTACATGCAAGGAATTTATTCTCTAATTGCCCTCACCATTCTGCCTGAGAAGTATATTGAAATCACCAAAAAATAAAATATAATAAAAAAAAAAAAAAAGGGAAGGCCTGCACCAATGCGGGAAACCAGGGAGAATTATCAGTTCCCTGCCAGGTACTTTGACTGAACTAATATAGTATAGATGGAATGAAGTCAAAAGAAGTCATTGCAGGTTGTTGTACAACTCTCTCCTCTGGTATAGCAGTAAAGCGTTCTAGAAAGCTGGGAAATACCTGGTAGAACCCAATTAATGCTTTTAAATGTAGTGGACCGTGGAACAAATGGGAACATTTTTTTTAGAATTTCTCTCCCTTTGAAGGATAACGTGTAGGTGTGTCTGCAATGGGAGGTCGTGGAGGTTTTGCAACTAGGCACACTACAGACTGAATTCTAGCTGAATTCCTTGTGGCTACTTTCCCCAGTCTAAGGGCAGCCCCAGAAAGGGGGCCTAGACAGCCACGCAAGGTAAATAGTATGGAGAATGTGACAATAGAACGCTGAGTATAGCCAAGTGTGGCAACTCCCCTAAACAACTGCTTAGAGACTGACATGGACTTCCCAGGGCTTGGGCACTTTCCCATCACTCAGGGGGTTACGTCTCAATATATCCTGCTTCTGCCGTCCTCCAGCATGAGGTCTGGAGAAAGATTTATCACCGCGAAGATAAAACGGAGATTGAGAGATAATCCATTCTTCTGCTCCTAGGCAAATAATGAGGTCGGGAGAGCCGAATTTTCATTCAAAGATAAATAATAAGGGGCAACAACAACAAAAAAGGTTTTTCAACCTAAAATTACGAGGAAAATATAGTGCTTAAAAGCTAAGGGAGATTTTTTAAACCAAATTTTTGAAATAAAGCGCTAGTAGATTTATAACGTTTATTTTGTGCGCCATGTAGCAGTTTAGAATGTGCGGACTTTAAGCAAAGAAGAGATGAAAAATGAAATGAGAGACGAGAGAAGAGAGGAATTCTCTTTTGTGCATAAATAACAAGATGAGGAAGTAATATAACAGTACTGTAATAGAGGAATCAAAATGTGCCCTAGAAGTAAGCAGAATAAACACTGAGAAAATCATGTCAGGTAGTGAACTGAGCGGAGTTTACAAAACTTAGAAGGGCTGGCAAAAAATCATGGATGTGTAGAACTCAGTGAGGAAATCCAACCCGTAGATATCTTATGTTCTTGAAGAAAAGAGAAAGAAAAGAAAACAAAGCAACAATCAATGTTTAAAATGGAAATAACTTTTTGAGATTTCAGAACAGAACAACATCTCGACATCTTATTGGGAAATTTATGAATTTCAAAGATTCAAAAATGATTTCCATCATCATCCTGTCAGACACTTAGCAGTAAAAGTCAAGCAGGTCTCTGATTTTCTTTGGTCATTTCATTGACTAAACAATGCTGCTGCTGCTGATGAATGACAATGAAAATAATAACAAACACTTCCTGAGCATTTTGATGCATCAGGTACTATGCAATATACCTTTACATAGGTAAATGAAACCTCCCAACAAATTTTTATATAAGTGCTTATATTCTCCTCATTTCATAAAATAATATTTTCAACATAGCTAAATAAAATTGAAAAATAACAAGAAAATACAAAGGAAAGAGCAATAAATCATAAAGCATACAAAAAAATATGACAGACATAATTAAGACTAGCCATGTTGGGGTGCCTAGGTGACTCAGTAGGTTGAGCATCCAACTCTTGATTTTGGCTCAGGTCATGATCTCACATTTGTGAGTTGGAGCTTCACTTTGGACTCCAGCCTCAGTTCTGTGCAATCTGCCTGGGATTCTCTCTCCCTCCCTTGCCATCTGCCCCTCCCCTGCTGGCACTCACGTGCGCACGCGCTCTCTCTCTCTCAAAATTAATTAATTAATTAATTAAAAAAATACTAGCCATATTAATTAAGACAATAAAAACAATTAAGTGAAATTCCCCTATCTTAAAAAAAAGGCTCACATTGAGTGAACAAATGAAATAAAACCAAAAGCAAACCCAATTCTATGCTCTCTACAAGAACAACCTTCCCCTTCGCCTCAAGTAACTCTGAAAGTTTAAAAATAACAAGATAGGCAAGAACATTTCAAGCAAATGAAAATAAACATAAAGAAAGACAAATGCTATTTTCAAGGTAGATTTTAATGCAAAAGAATTTTAAATGTATGTTTAATAAAGACGTCAATTTCATACTGAAACAGGTAACAATGCCCTAAAGCTGGTCAGTATACCATCATTGTGGGAGACAGAAATATCTCTCTATATTTCAAAGATTAATGGCTGAAGCACAAATGAGGATGTAAAAGATTTAAATGGTTTTGAAACAGATGATTTAACAGATCTAACTAATACTGTTTCCTAAATCTCAGATAATATATTTTGTTCAGGGAGGCAATTAATATTTTTAAAAACTTCGAAGTATATTAGACCAAAGAACCCCTTAAATAAATGCCAAGTCACAACAAGTGTGCAGGACTCATCATTTCTGACCACAGTGTAAGAAGTTAATTATAAGCATATAAAAGAACTCCCTTTTTCTTGCTGTTTGGGAATTAAACTGCTACCACAATTTCCCTTAATAATTGTTGGATTAAAACAGGAATCAAAACTGTGGCTTTAATAGTTAGAAAATAGGGATACTAAGAACAACATGTATCACAACATCAGGGATCCAAAGTCATAATCATAGATAAAATCAATATGCCTTATTGATTTACTTAGGAAACTCATTAGAACAGCAATCAGATTAAGAAATAAAATGAGAAACGCTGTACAGTAAAACCTTGGTTTGCAAGCATCATTCATTCCAGAAACATGTTTATACTCCAAAGTACTCTGTATATCAAAGTGAATTTCAAGAACCATTGGCTTAGCTGTGATCATGTGACATTTGGCACCAGATCCTACTCATATTGCAAGACATCACTTGTTTATCAAGTTAAAATTTATTAGAAATGTTTGCTCATCTTGAAGAACACTCACAGAATAAGTTACTCACAATCCAAGGTTCTACTGTACTTTGATCCATAAACGATAAAAAACATTTGGTAATATTCAAAGTCTAGTTATACAATCTGTTGGCTAATGAATACTCCTTTATGATGGTAGGGCATGGCTATCATACTTAATGGACTATTCATAAATCACTCCTATTAAATAAGGAATAAGACAAGGATGTCACTTATTGTTATCATTTAACATTCTTCAGGAAATTCTAGCCAATGCAACATGTTAAGAAAATAATTCAGATAATAATTATAAAAGAACCTGTTTGCATATGATATGAATTATGTGGAAACTCCAATAAAGTCAACAGAAAAACTGATAAAATATAGCTCAATGAAAATGTCAAATGTAGATGAAATATACAATTAATGTTCCTATATATTATTAATAATCAGAATGAAAATTAAATGAAGCACCAGTCACTTTAGAAACAAAATCTATATGTAAGTAATAACAAGAAAGGAACTCAGTAAAGTTATTTTAAAATTTATATGGAAGAATCAATGCCTAGAGTGAACTAAATCTATTTTGAAAAAAGAAAACTCAAAGAAGATTTGTCTTATTAGATGTTGTCATATATTATATTATAAAGCTATAGTTATAGAATCTATTGCAAAGGAAAATAGATCATAGTACAGTCTAGAGATCTCAGGAGACTCAGGTTTATGTGGAAAATTAATATACAATACAGGGAGCCCAAAATATTAATAGAAAAGAGACAGATTGTTTAGTAGATGGTATTGGGAAAAATGTCTTACAGTATAAACAAAAGTAAAACATGATGTATAGAGAAAGACTCCATATAAGTTAAAGGTCTAAACATGAAGGTAAAACTATAAAGCTAAGAAAATAATGCAGAAGTAAACTTAAAAAAAAAAGAGGGGGGGGTGCCTGGGTGGCTCAATTGGTTAAGTGTCAGACTCTTGATTTCGGCTCAGGCCATGATCTCATGGTTTGTGGGTTTGAACCCCATGTCAGGCTTTGTGTTGACAGTGCAGAACCTGCTTGGGATTCTCTCTCTCCCTCTCTCTCTGCCCCTCCCTTGTGAGCACTCTCTCTTTCTCTCAAAATAAATAAATATATTTTAAAAAAGAAAATATTGAAGAATATTTTAGTATCTGAATTGTGGAAAAATACAACACTTCAGAATCATGAGGTGGAAAATTGCTGAATTTGATTACGTTACACTGAAGATTTTTACTCAATGTCGGATACCATGGGGACTAATATCTGGAATATACATGAGCTTCATAAGAATGAACAAGGAACAGATATGAACCCCAATAGAAAAATGGTCCAGGAATACATGTACAGGCAATTCATAGAAGATAAAACCCTAGGGACTAATACACTTACAAAGAGATGCTTAAAACCATTAGTAATTAGATGGAAGCAAATTAAAATAACAATGACATATCCCTTAAGAACTGTCAGGTAGATGAAACATTAGCTGATGCTGCTAAGTGTTGGTGGGAGGAGAGCTATAGGAATACTCAGGCGCTGCTCTTTGGAGTGTAGAACATAGACCACCTGTAACAAAGTGGCAGTACCTACTGAAACTAAATAAGGATATGGCCTATGACCAGCGATTCCACTCTTCATAGAACCATTAAGTGGAAACGAATGAGGATGTTCCTTGAAGCATTGTTTGTGGTGGCAGGAAGTTGGAGGCAATCCAGTTATCCTTCACTGGAGGAATGGCTATATAAATATTGTGAATGCATGCAATGGAAAAACATACTAGTTAGGCCCAATGAGCAATGTGTAGATGTGCACTAACAGCAACGTGGATAAGTTTTAAAAACCTTGGGTGGAGTGAGAAAAGCAATAAAGAATGAAGTTTACAACACACAATAGCATTTGTGTAAATTAACAATTCATGCACACAAATGAATACACATTTCACAGAAACACATATGAAGACTTGAAAAAGATAAAAAAACAAATGAAAATTGTAACATTTGAGGGTAAGGAAGGAAATGGGAATGGGAGGTAGGGTTCCAAGTGAATGAATAAATAAATAAAAGAGCCTTGCAAGGTAGCATAAAAGAAAAAAAAAAGGAGGGAGGGAAGGAAGGAAGCAGGCGGAAAGGAGAGAAGGAAAAGAAAAAGACAGTAAACTTAAGATGTTAGTAGGATATTTTTGAAGGACTAAAAAGAAGCCTTGATTAAAAGAAAATGCAAGCCATGTTCTCAGATTTCAAAGTTCAGAATTACAATGATGCCAATTTTCAGAAAATGTAGCCATAAATGTAATTTAGTTCCATTAAAAATTTATGGGAGACTGCTTTTATTACTAAACAAGGTGATTCAGTGCTAGATGCCTTCCTTTTTTACCTCCTTTCTCTTTTCCACCATGCTTCGTGTCCTACAAGGCTGACCTGAAAGGACTGTATCAGAGGGCTTGCTTATCTTCTGGTTTCAGGTCTAGTTTGCCCTGCAGTAGATGGAAGGGCAGGAGCAGGGTTATTTGGGGGAGGGTGGTATTATTTATTCCAACTCCTGCCTCCTTGTAGGATCACCTTGGGTTGAATGAGCCCTCTATTGTCCAGTAAATGTCAACACAGCTTTTTGCAACTTTAAGCCTAAAAGTGATAATGACTCCCCTTTGTAACTGAACCAAAGATGATGATTCAGGGCTGCATAAGAACAACCACGAAAATTTTGAAAAGATTAACAAGGAGTGACTTGTGCTGTAAATAAATTTAACTGTATTCAAAACCACAGTAATTAAAACAAAGCACAAGGAGAGGTGTGCCTGGGTGGCTCAGCTGGTTAAGCTTCCAGCTTGGGCTCAGGTCATGATCTCACAAGTTCAAGTCCCGTGTTGGGCTCTGTGCTAACAGCTCAGAGCTTGGAGTCTGCTTCAGATTCTGTGTCTCCCTCTATCTGTTCACCCCCCTCAAAAACAAATAAACATTAAAAAAAAAATTTTTTTTTAACACCCAAAGTACAAGGATAGACAAACTATGAGAAAGTGCTGCAATACAGCTCTATGTGTTTGGGTTTTTTTTATGCATGTATATATGTGAATAAAGGTAATATTTCAATGGTTTGAGTGTATTGGTTAATTACTTTGTAACTAAAAAGTTAAATTCTTATGTCACACTCAGAATTAAATTCAAGGTGGATGAAACAGTGAAACGTAAAAAGAAAGAAAGGAAGAAGGAGGAGAAAAGAAGAGGAAGTTGACTAAACATTAATTTGAAATCTGGTTGGGAAAGATAAGTATAAAAATAAAGATAGAACTATAAAGACAGAGGCTAATCAATTTGATGACATAAAATATGTAAAAATAAACTGTTAACGTGTTAAATGTTAAAAACAAATATAAAAGACAAATGTCAAATAAGAAAAACACATTTGCAATAAATGACTGGTAAAAAATTAATTAAATAAGTAGCTTTTTCAAAATATTTTAAGACATGAGCAACTCAACAGAAATAAAGGCATTCACAGAGGGAAACTGTGAATGACCAAACTATTTATGACAGTATGTTTTACCGTACCAGTACTAAAATGAATGTAAATTAAGGTACTATGAGGCTACTTTCACTTATTAATTTAATAAAAAAATAAAACTAGTGCTGACAGTTTTTGAAAAATAGAGGTATAAATTATTACAACTTTTTTATTAATGGACTTTTTTTTCTTTAAGTAAGCTCTCAGCCCAAAGTGAGGCTTGAACTTACAACCCCAAAATCAAGAGTCTCAAGCTCTACTGACTGAGCCAGCCAGGCACACTAAAACTTTTTTTTAAGTTTATTGATTTATTTTGAAGGAGGGAGAGAGAAAGAGAAAGACACGGAAGGAGGGAGAGAGGGGCAGAAAGAGAGAGGGAGAAAGAGAATCCCAAGCAGGCTCCACGCTGCTCAGGCTCCAGCAGCCTGAGACAGGGCTCAATCTCACGACGGTGAGATCATGACCTGAGCCAGAAACTGGGAGTTGGACACTTAACTGACTGAGCCACCCAGGCAGCCCCAACCTAAAAACTTTTTTGGACACAATGTACATACACACACACATTTAAACTTTAACTTTCTGTGTAATTTTTTTCTATGAAAATAAGCCGAATCAAAGTCAAAATATATGTAAAAGCAAGTTTATCGTGATATTAAAAACTTTAACATAATGGGAATGCAAACCGGTGCAGCCACTCTGAAAAACAGTATGGAGTTTCCTCAGAAACTTAAAGATAAAACTACCCTATGACCCAGCAATTGTACTACTAGATATTTATCCAAGGGATACAGGTATGCCTTTTCCAAGGGGCACATGCACCCCTATGTTTGTAGCAGCGCTATCGACAATAGCCAAAGTATGGAAAGAGCCCAAATGTCCATCGATGGATGAATGGATAAAGAAGATGTGGTATATACACACACACAATGGAGTATTACTCAGAAATCAAAAATAATGAAATCTTGAGATTTTCAGCTATGTGGATGGAACTAGAGGGTATTATGCTAAGAGAAATTAGTCAGTCAGAGAAAGACAAAAATTATATGGCTTCACTCATATGAGGACTTTAAGAGACAAAACAGATGAACATAGGGAAGGGAAGCAAAAATAATATAAAAACAGGGAGGGGGACAAAACATAAGAGACTCTTAAATATGGAGAACAGAGGGTTACTGGAGGGATTGTGGGGGGGGGGTGGGCTAAATGGGTAAGGGGCATTAAGGAATCTACTCCTGAAATCGTTGTTGCACCATATGCTAACTAACTTGGATGTAAATTTAAAAATATTTAAAAAATTGAAAATAATCAAAATATTCTAAATTGGTAATTAATTAAAGTAGGGCACATCTATACGATTGCATACTAGAAAGGCATATAAAGTCTTTTCACATAATATTTAATAAAAGACAAGAAATCCTTACCTTGCTTTTGGTTAAAGGGAAAGAATAGTTCCTAGGATTTTAACAGTTTAAGTAGAAGTTCAATTAAATATAAAGGGGGGTGTCTATATTTTCAAAAAAAGAACAAAATAAAAATGCCAAAATATTAAAAATTTTTGTCTCTGGGTAATTACTATAAATATGGTCTTAAGTGAAAACTTTTATAATCAGAGGAAAAATTTAAGCTTAAAAGGAGCTATTCCTTTTGTTATGGTATACATAGAATGACAAAGTCTTGTTGGCTAGACAGTGGGCCATTATATATACCGGTTTTGAGTTAGTGAAAAAGAGTTTCTGGAGGGCTTTACACCAGTTACTATGTGATTCATAGTAAATATGAATATGTCTATTTACTATAATAAATATGTCAGCAAATAATTTTCTTAAATTGCAGTGATGGGCCAAATGGTATATTTGCAGTGATGGAATAATGCTTTTATTAGGCTGATTATTTTCTTGGAGATTTTAAATACCCAAATGAGAACAACGAAAAAGCTCACATTTGAAGTGTTCGATATAGATCAGCTGTGTTACAGAAAGTGCTGGGTTCTGTAACAAACCATTATCAAGAGATAAACTGAGGGGTGCCTGGGTAGTTGAGCTGGTTGAGCATCTGACTCTTGGTTTCAGCTCAGGTCGTGATCTCATGGTTTGTGAGTTCGAGCCCCTCATCGGGCTCTGTGCTGACAGTGCAGAGGCTTCTTGGGATTCTCTCTCTCCCTCTCTCTTTGCCCCCTCTGACTCACACTGTCTCTGTCTTTCACAAAATAAATAAATAAAGTTAAAATAAAATAAAAGATAAACTGAGGCATATTATAATTTTAAGAATTTATTTGAATAAAAATTGAAATCAGGCAGCACCAAAATGGAAGCAGTCAGGTGTGCCTCAGCCTTTGGAAACCAGGGGCGAGACTTCTCCAGAGATGGTCCAGAAGCAAAGAAAGGAAACTATTTCATTAGCTATAGCTTAAGCCTAGTTGCCTGTTTGTGATTGGTTGTCTTTAGGTTTCAATTTTGTAACTTTGAGGCATTTAAAGGTTTAGATTCTGGTTTGCTCACGTGGGTCACCCAGGCATGAGAACCACCTCAATTCGTGGTCTCCTTGTTCAATTAATTTAACAGCAGTAATGTGTTAATGTATTTTCATAATTTAGGTCAGAAAACAGATTCCATTTTCTGTTTTCTGAGAAACCAGATCATTATCAATAATATAAGGAGTGGGTATTTGAATCCTACCCCTTACTACTCTTCTCCTCCATGATATTGACTTGAATATAGACAGGAAGAATGGATCACTGCTGGGATCTAAATATTGGGTATATCATGTGCTCTCCATCAGACTGGAGAAGAAAGCGAGCTCTTTACCTTCCCCCTTAAACTCTACAGTTGTCCTTTTTCCTTCCCTCGCTCTCCCTTCCCATCTTGTAACTAACACAGGTACACCTCATTCATTTCTGGCTACCTTTGCATTACAGTGGCAGAGCTAAATAGTTGTAAGGTCAGTAAAGTCTACAATATTGACCATCTGACCCTTTGCCAAAAAAGTTGCTGACCCCTGCTGTATAGGAAGGGATCACCAAAACAGAAATGAGCAGGCTTGTAGCATGGTTTTTGTGGGTTTTTTTTAATGTTTATTTATTTTTGAGAGAGAGACAGTGTGAGTGGGGGAGGAGCAGAGAGAGAGGGAGACACAGAATCTGAGGCAGGCTCCAGGCTCTAAGCTCAGCACAGAACCCTACACGGGGCTTGAACTCATGAACTGTGAGATCATGACCTGAGCAAAGTCAGATGCTTAACTCACTGAGCCACCCAGGTGCCCTGCAGCATGGGTTTTTAATTGCTTCCAATTATCCTGATTTTTACTTTTTGCAGGAACAAAATCTCAAAGACATTGGACCTCCCTGGCATACATAGCAGAACTGTTCTTTTAAAAAGCTATTTCCTTAAAAAGAAGAGACACAGTCTGTGGGGTTGCACTGACAGAGTAACAATGAGTTGTTCATTTCCCCGTGGACTCTGGAAGCTATTTGAGCAGGTAATATATGCCTAAACCCAGTGAAAACCGTTGACAAGCCCAGTGCAGACAGACTTGGGACTTGGGCAAGTTCATGGGAATGAGAAAAGACTAGCAGCCAACAAGCATGAACTTGGGTATGGAGAATTCCTAGATGAAATGGAAATTTCAGAACACTAAGGGAACGGCAAAATAAGGACGTTTGCACGTGAAGTAACTAAAGGAGCCCCTGGACAGGACATTACTCTCAGCAATTTCTTGTTACTTGTAGGCCGACACCCACACTTCTACAGTGTGAGACCCGGCTGTGGGAAAGGTTTGTGAAGGTCTTTTTTGTTAGGGTACACTTGAGAGTCAGCAGGCAATTTTGTCTCACTATGGGAGAAAACAATAAAATCCCTGTAGGGACATGATATTATCTAAACTCTGTTAAAAATAAGACAACAGGCCCCAAGTGGAGTTACTTATGCTAAGCCCCACATCACCAAAGCAAGGCTTAATTACATTTTCAGCTCTCTCAGAAATGGAAGCTTAAAGCAGTCAATCGGGAAATGCCTGATCAGCACTAGTTCAGTCATCTGTCTGATAGACCCCTGACATCCACTAAAGGAAAGTGACCTTGCAATAACTAATCTGCCCTTTTGTCTGGTATAACTTGCTTGCCCCTGCTCCCTTTTGCTTATAAAAGTCTCATTTTGTTCAGCTCCCCAGATCTCCTTTCTACCTGCTAGATTGGATGCTGCCGGATTCATGAATCTTGAATAGTACCAGTAAGATCTTTAAAATTTACCCAGTTGAATTTTGTCTTTTAGCAACCCTAAACATTCTAGGTGCCTGGATGGCTTCAAACCAGATGTAGAGATTCATGTAGGACCTGAAAGAGAATTAAAAATTGTGGATGAGGGTGTTCCAACACGAGATGAGAGAAAAGCGGTGGGAGACTGCTTTAAGGGGGGGTAGTTTGGGGGATTCAGGTAAAGTGGGGGGATTGCTACTATTCAGGCCATCCATGAATACGGTGAGCTAAGGAGGGGAGTCAAAAGCTCAGTTCCAAGAGAAGGGAGGGGAGGAGGGCAAGGAGGACTGGCAAGGGGAGAAAGGGATAAAAGTGTGGAAGCTAGGGGTAAAGAGAATGGAGTGAAAAGTGAGGAACAGATAGGATGGTATCAGTCATGTGTCAGGGGACTCCCTCCATTTTTAAAGACTTTATTTGCCAGAGTGATAGTGGGATATAATGGATTATAATACACAGTGCCTTCTTTCAAGGAATTGACAATCTGGAGTTGGGGGCGGTGGGAGAGAAAACATGTACATATAAAAACTAACTAATAGAACAAGGCAGTAAAAGGAATACAATCTACAGAATCATAGCAGGTGGTTTAACCCACGCAGATGTGAACTGTAAAATGTATTTCTTTTTCATTCCTGAGTTCCTTTTTAAAAAACATCTCAGATCAGTGATTCAGTTAAAAAATGGTACCTAGGGCAGTAGTTTCCACTAAGGTTATCCTGAGGGTCATATCCAAGTGGCACAGATAATCAAAAAGACCATGTATATATTTGCATTTAAAGTGGTATGATTTACATGTTTTTGCATATCCACACGTACTATGCATATAATTATGTCGACAGTAAGGTCTGCCCTTATGCACAATATTAAACTTTCCGTTAGTAGGCTGGAGGGAGTCAGTTCTTACTTTTTCTTGCCTTCTTCTTTTTCACTCATCTTCTGTCATTGATCTAGCCATCTTGTGGGAAAGGTGAAGGCAAGATGCATAGGGACCTGGCCAGCAGAGGGTAGAGTGTTGATAGGGATTTGAGCCACACCCTAGATTGGAGGGCACTAGACCCAGTTGATCAGAGTGCCATCTTCCCACAAAACCATATAAGGCTGTGTTTTCTGTGTTAAAGAGAGGCTCTGTCAACAATTATAAAAAAAAATGTGCTAATACTGTTAATAAAATTAATGATTGTTGATGTCTGTTTTCTTTTTCTGTCCTGAGAGACAAAATTCCTCAAGGACAGGGATAGATAAAGTGGTCGCCATTTATTGAAAGCTTATTATGTACCTGACATGGCCCTATCTACTTTATATAGTTTGTCATTCTATTTTTTAATACAATTAATTACCTTATGCAGTAGGTAATATTATCTCTACAGTTGAAAGAAATGAGACTTAGAGAGGTTAAGTGACTGGCCCAAAGTCATACAGTTTGTAAGTGGTAGAGCAGGAATTCGTTGATTGGTTGGTTTAATATATATTAAGTGCCTAGTGTGTGCAAGACACTGGCGAGGTACTATCTGCTGAACTCAATGCTAAATACTAAGCATAATTAGCATCATTGTTTCCTGCCTTAAAACAGCTTATTCTTCAGGGATCTCTCTTTTGGCAACTGTAAAACCATTCATCCAATCACTGAAGCCATAAATCCAGAGAGCCATCTTAGATTGTATCTACTCCATCAATTCTCATATCCAAACAATCACCCAGCCCGATCAGTTCTACCTTATAAATATCTCACTCTTCCAAGCCCTCTTCTAAATATGCATTGCCACCAACGCATCTTTTGCTCATGTTTACCATACAGCTCTTTCCTTGTTCTCTAAGCTTCCAGAAAAGGAGAGTCACCAGAAATGGTAAGGATAACATATTAGGCATCTTCATTTTGCAGTGCTTAACATAGAGACCTGAACAAAAAGGATCTAATGTTTGTTTAACAAATTCTTGAATAAAGTTCTTACAAGTGAAAATTTGAAACCTAATCTGTCCATGAGACAAGAATTCATTTAAATATACATGTACTCTGAGAAAGTTTTCCTGGGCATGGAACCATACATATTGCCATATCTATATATGGTATTTGTAGACTTGGACATTTTCAAAAGAGGTGCCATTGTCAGGAATAGATTCACACTGCAGAGAGCCAATAGATAGAGCTCATTCTGTCATGTAATGTAGTAATTCTAAGTGGAAGTATAGGAATAATTGTCGTGACCAAAGTGATCCTAGAAATCAGCCTGAGAGAGCCTCCAGACTGAGGGAAA
This sequence comes from Felis catus, assembly GCF_018350175.1. Taxonomy (NCBI): domain Eukaryota; kingdom Metazoa; phylum Chordata; class Mammalia; order Carnivora; family Felidae; genus Felis; species Felis catus. The sequence goes on along the minus strand of NC_058375.1, from coordinate 82,002,087 downwards.
CAAAACGAAACAAAACAAACAGATGCTAGAAACCCCAGTGAACCAACTTAGGACACTTTCTGGAAATGAGGTCTTTTCATTCATATCAACCATTTTCTCCCCCACTTCCCAATGTAAAACGTAACAGCCATGGTGTATTCAAGGCCTCTTAATAAATATTCATCGTAGACTGATCGTGTCAGGGGATTGAAAAATAAGTAATACGTGGGGATTGGAAATTACTTAGTGATGCATAAGCAGACTCTGCCGCCCAAGGGATAAATGGACACATCGGTTCTTTAATGCTTATGATGTGCTTTCACATAAACTGTCTCTTGCAACCTCATTTTCATAACTATTGTCTCCATTTTACTGATGAGGAAACTAAAGCTCAAAATTAAGTGAATTACTTAGGATCATACTACCAATAAGGGTTAAAAGCCAGGACTTCTGATGCCAAATTTTTGTTCTCATATCATGTGACCAAGTGGCTGAGGAAATTAAAGAATTAATCAACTCATTAATTAAGAAAAAACTACTGAACACCTAGGCTGTTCTAAGCACTTAGGGTATGTCAATGTGCAAATTAGATGAAGATGTCTGCTCTGAAGGTGCTTATGTTTTCGGTTCTCCTTTAACGTGTTGAAAATCTCCCTTTATGCGGGAAGGGAGGCTTTAAGGTTCTTTCCCCTTAAGGACAGTAGCTGACTCTGGGGAACAACTGTCCTCAGGCTTCCATCATTGAGCATGGCATCTTGGACCACAAGCTTTTTGGTTATTTTTAATTACATGCCATCAATTTGACTACTGCACGTATCAGGTACTACAGAGTTATTTAAGAACACAAGGCTGTTTGCCTTTAATTAATTTAAATATACACACAATGTTAGGAAAATTAAGTAGACAAAAACATTTTCATGCATCATAGGCATTTTGCAAACATATACAGTGTAACCTGTTAATTACATTTTCCTTCACAAACCATTTATCTTTTCAAAGCCTTGCCTAATAATTTGATGCTTCTTGGTTACATTTTTAACTACTTGTGATTCATTTTTTCCAGGCTGTTTCCAAAGGGATTGCCATGTCCCAAGTGAAAAGAAATATTATAATAATGTGGTACAATAAAACAACATATAGTGTCTCATTCTAGCTCAAAGACTATGTGGGATCATTCGAATATTCATAGAACTTACTTAGATAAAACAATATAATGAATCCTTTCCTAATCCCTTTCTTTAATCTGAAGGAAACTCATCAAAAGCTCTATAAGAGAAATTTCCAAAATTTTACACATATCCCTTGTATGTATTAAATGGCGTCACCATTCGTACTACTGGTGAGACAATAGAAGATGTATATATTGGTCTCTGCCCCCAGTTCCTGGCACAGAGTTCCTAAAACACTTGTAATTTCCTAAGTGATAAGAGCGTCTCTTATTCTAATATTTGGCCTTTGACCCCATCCCTGACATCCCTGACTCCTAAAATCCTTATAAATTTCTAAGTAATAAGACCACCAGGAGCATCTTTTGTTCTAATCAGGTGACTTTGGGTGGGCACCTAGATGGAGGCTGGTCCCCAGAAAGACCACACCATGATTAGAAGCTTGGAATTTTCACCTCTCCTTCCCCACCTCCAGTCCACTCTCCAGAGAGGGGAGAGCAGCTGGAAATGGAGTTAATAACTGATCATGCCTACATGAGGAAGCTCCTCTAAAGTTCCAATAGTATGGGGTTTGGAGAGCTTCCGGGTGGGTGAGCACATCCATGTACCAGGAGGGTAATGCACCCCAACTCAATGGGGACAAAAGCTCCTATGCTTGGGACCTTCCCTCACCCTATGTGTCTCTTCGTCTAGTTTCTTATCTGTGTCTGTTAATATATCTTTGAACAAACTGGCGAAACGTAAGTAAGTGTGTCCTTAAATTCTGGAGCCACTCTGGCAAATAATCAACTCTGAGGGGGAGGGGGTGGTAGGAACATGGGATTTGTAGCCAAGTTGGACAGAGTTGGGAGTAACCTGGGGACCTCCTACTTGTGGTTGGCATCTGAAGTGGGGGGCAGTCTCTTGAGACTGAGCCTTTAATTTGCAGGATCTGATGCTATCTCCAGGTAGAGAGTGTCAGAATTGAGTTAAATTGGAGGACAGCCAGCTGTGTCAGAGAATTGCTTTGGTGACCAAAGTGTCAAAAGTGAAATGTTCTATGAGAAAGTAAAACAGAAAGATACAGGAGAACTGTGGGTTTTTCCAATATGCACCCCCCCACCTGAATCCAGAGAATCATTCTCATTGTGCCCTTCCCCTCACTCCCAGTTGGCAATTGGTGACTAAATTGGTTCATTTATGGTCAGACCCGTGTAATTGTCCTTGCTATCTCTCTACTCCAGGCAGACTTGCATCTTGTGTTTGAGTTATTACAATAGAACTAAATTTCGTCTCCTTGTCTCCAAGATCCACCACAACAGATAGGTGTGCTGTGAGGAGTACCATGCTGAGCTCCAGCCATACCAAATTGTTTGCAGTTTCTTACATGGGCCCTATTCTCTCAGATCCCCATATCCAGTTCTTTTTCTTTCTATAAAGCTCTTTCTGTTTAGTCCTCCTAAAGTTCTACATTCATCTTCCATATTCTAGTCAAGGGTCAGTTCTCTTTCAAATGAAGCATTCCCCCACCCCCTTTTACCTTCCTTCCTCTCTTCACTTGGTTTAGGCAAAAATGCCTATGCTCCTTTGTCCCCACTGTACCCAGTGAAGCACCTAACGCTTTACTAATTATCTTTCTTTGCATGTCTGTCTCTCTCTGACATTGTCCACTGCTTTGATAGGAGGCATGAGGCATGGATCTCCCCAGTCCTTAGTAGCGACAATCAGTGAATTCAGGGAATCCTACTGGATGAATAAACAGACATCTTCAACAGGAAAGAAATGTCCCAAGGCCCAGAGGTAGGGTAGTGCTGAAGTAGCATACCTTAAAAGAGGTTACGGGATATTGTTCCCGAAAAGTGATGAGGCGGGCAATATTGGCTAACCTCCTTTTATGCTTCTTCTTTCATGGTAGTCTCCTTCCTAAATAGGTATAGAATTTCTATACAAATGACATTTGCTATATGTTAGCAAAATAAGGATTGTAGAGCTTTCAGCACTAGAAGTGTCTCTGCTACTCCTGGATATTTTCTTGCAACTAGTTACACTGGTACCAGCTGGTGATAAATGTCTTGGTCACAGTGTCCAAACCACAAGCCATATGCTGTGTCTGTAATCCACATGGGGTTTCTTGATCAATCCTTCTTTTATATACTTTCACGGGTAAATTCTCCAACTCAAACTATTTATTTTCTTTGTATTATTTATACTCTCCTGGGTCCCATAAAAAGCCAGAGGACTTGAACTTGCTTGCATTACTGACATATAGGGCAAGTCGCCCTTTGTTGCATTGTGTGTGCTGGCCCAAGGTACGCAGTAAACTTTTAAAACATAAATATAAACCTGACCCAAACCGATGAATTTGACAATTTTTAATTTCACACAGCATAAGCCCTGAAAACTATAATGTTTGACAATACCATGGAAACTGATTTATATTAATTCATTGATGAAAAGAATCTAGGAATAATTTTACTCTCCAAGCTATTAAATCAGGCTCAAACATCTGCTTTTAATGGTTTCCTTAATATCTGCTTGATATTTCTTAATAGCCAGCAAAAGTAGTTGCCAACGGGTTTAAGGAGAAAAACATAAGGAAATCAAACTTAAAATTGAGAGATTCTGTTATTTTTATACAAGAGAAGTTTTCCTTAGGAGAATAATTTGAGAACCATGAAAACGAATCACCCTTTTGGAACAAATATTTAAACAAAAAACCATTCTGTGGACATTACAACTACCTGGGAAATAGTAAGATTAGGTTTTGCCTCCCTTTGCTCTTCTGGATTTCTCTGCCAGGATGCTGTTTAGCATCAATCTACCCGATGAGTATCTTCACTGTTGCTCTCCCTTAACCACCTCACCCTCCTCCATTATTACTACAGCATCTATTATATTCTATTAGGGAATCATTTGTTTATAAATGGTTCCCCAGCTAGATCATGAACTCACAGCAGGAAGGACTTGCATGTATACATTTGCACCTAGCACTGGATCTGAGCCAGATCCGGTATGTTAAACATTAAGATCCTTATTATTAACTACAGAAAATCTGTGGTCTCTGTTTATGTACTTGATCAGTGTTCACTTTTATAGTCTTTAACGTGGGATTTAACACAGGTTGATTTAAAGAAATGCTTGCTCCATTAACAACTGTCTTACCTGGCAAGTGACCACTTTCCACTTGCTGGCCTCTGCAATTTCTCTGTCCGAGTCTCTGACTGCTGCCTTTATTCTCTGTGAAGTGAGTGTAAGCAGGTGACGTAGTACCATAGGTAGGCACCTGGACTCTGGCGTCAGGTGGACTTGCATTCCAACCCTGCCACTTACTAGCTGTGTGATCTTGGTCTAGTTACTGGATCTTTGTGTTTCCATTAAATAGAAACTTAGAGGTGTTAGTTCTGCTCTCCTATTTGCTTGAGTTTTCTCATCTTCAAAACAAGATAATCATGGGATTTACCTCCTATCACTGTTGGAAACATTACATGATAAGAAGTGTAAGTTTCTTGGGGTACCTGGGTGGCTTAGTCAGTTAAGCGTCCGACTTTGGCTCAGGTCAAGATCTCACGGTTCGTGGGTTCGAGCCCCGCATTGGGCTCTGTGCTGACAGCTCAGAGCCTGGAGCCTGCTTCTGATTCTGTGCATCCCTCTCTCTCTGCCCCTCTGCTGCTCACTCTCTCTCTCATTCTCTCTCTCTCCCTCCCTCAAAAAATAAATAAGAAAAGACATTTAAAAAATTTTTTAAAAAAAGGAAGTGTAAGTTGCTTAGAGGAGAGCCTGACACATGGCGAGTGCTTAGTAAATGTTAGTAATTGTGGTTATTTCATCCTTCAGTGGTAGAAGGGGTTTTACAAACCAGTTCTTGTTGGTAGGAAGAACATCCTTCAAATTAGGTAGCAAGCTAAAAACAGTCCTCCAACTAAATAAACAAATTCTATGAAACTTCCTATAATGCCATTAAAGATACTTCTTGCAGCTGCAGCTTAGGATTTTTCTGATTTGCCATTTCATATCATTTTATCATGTTACATAGACGCTTCTTACTTTAATTATGTTCCCTGGACCAGCAGTGCCAATATTACCTGGGTGCTTGTTAGACATGCAGAATTTTAGGACCCACAGAAATCACACTAAATTAGAACCTGCATTTTGTTTTATTATTATTATTTTTTAATGTTTATTTTTAAGAGAGAGAGAGAGAGACAGAGACAGAAAGCACGACTGCGTGAGGAGAGAAGGCGCAGAAAGAGAGAGGGAGACATAGAATCTGAAGCAGGCTCAAGGCTCTGAGAGTCTGAGGCGGCGCTTGAACCCACGAACCGTGAGATCTTGACCTGGGCTGAAGTCGGATGCTCAACCAACTGAGCCACCCAGGTGCCCCAGAACCTGCATTTCAATAAAAACCCCAAATGGTTTTTATGCACATTAAAGTTGGAGGAGCACTGATGTAGCTACACTGTAGTTTCCTCATAAAACAATGAGAATAATCAAAGTATCTACTTCACAGGTTGTGGTGAGAGTAAATGTGTTAATGTATGTAGAGCACATTGAACAGTGCCTGATATCTATAGCAAATGCAAAACATATCTTAATATGTATGTAGTGTTGAGATACAGAAGGGAGAGCATTGCTCTCTTTCAATTGGCCATGAAAAACACACACCTAATATTGTGTTCAGTGTCGGGTGCTATAATTTATATACACATTGGAAAACTATTACATATTCAAAATTCAGTAATCACAGTGTTGAGGAAACCCACACTTTGTTATTAGAAGAATGGTTGAAGAAACTAGGAATATTTATGTGAGAGAATAACACACCTGTGGGAGACGACAGCTGCCTTCATATTTTTGAAGGTTCAGATTTATCTTTGTGACTCCAGATGGTAAAATAAGGACAAGTGCAAGGAAATAATGGAGAGAGGTTTGATTCAAAATAAGTAACAGATCTAATTTCCTACAGTTAGATCTGTTCAAAGTGGAATGGAGTTTCTTGCAAGGAGGTGCGTTCTCTGCTCTGGAATGTCCAAATAAAACCTGGTGTTTGCCTTTCTGGGACAACAACAAGTATTTGTAACTGGGATGGTTTCTAAGGTGTCTCCCAACTCCGAGATGTAGGAGTCTCTGAGTGATAAACTGGAAGGGTGCTTGACCGTCATCTAGGTTCTAGAAACTTCAACCTTTTGTGGTGTTTAGGAAAGTCACAGGAAGTGACTTTGGCAATCTTACCTAACTAATTTCTCGTACATTCTCCCTTGCTTTCTAAATGTTCCTTGTCCTTTCTTTCCCACATTTCAAAAGCAAGAAGAAAGAGGCAGCAACTTGAGGCCTTTCTACAACCAGTATACAAACTGTCCTCCACTAAGGTGACCCTCTTGGACTAAGAGAGGATAATCAACTGAAAAATTGGAATAATGCTATCACACCTCCCATCAGTCTTCTAGGTATTTCCTCCTTGAAATTGTATTACATTGAATAAAAATTCCTTCCAAAGGCATGGAAGGTTTTGTACAAGGCTCCTATATTTCTCTGATAAGAATTCTGTGGGATGGAAACCAATTTGACAATAAATTTCATATATTAAAAAAAAAAAAGAATTCTGTGGGAATGTTTTACAAAAATTCTGGACCTACTTGGAGCAGTCGATTTCAAAGCTAACGTAAGCAAATGTCCGAACTGAAAGTTAACCTGATCAGCTAAGTAAGAGGGGAAAAACTCATCAAGGCTCATTGTGTCACTGTATCATTGTATCATTGCTTCTACCAAAAGGAGTACACACTGGAGGACTCTCAAGCACCAAGGCAGGGTCATAGGGGTAACACAAGTTGGACAAGCTCAAATGATAAGATCAAACTCCTTCATCTGACCTCCAGTACGGTGAAGATCTAGGACAAATGATTGTCTAGTCTTTCACAAGCAACAATTGAACTTGTGAACCTGATAGAGCAAAGGCCAAAATTAGAAATGAAAGGAAGACTGACTGACAATCCATCGTGTGTCAGTGTGTGTGGCAGTCCACACACATTTCCTCATGTGAGTTTCACAATAAAGATGGGAGGAAGCTTAAATTCTTCTCATCTTACAGATGACGTAGCTGAGGCTCAGAGGAGTTACTTGCTCAAGGTCACACAACCAGTTAATGGCTGAGTTGATATTCATACTTGGATGTTTTGATTTTCAACGAAGCTTCTTCCTGACTATTCCAAACCGCTAGAGTTTACAAAGTATATCCTTGACTTTAGACAACAAACAGAAAGTTAGAATTTCTTCTGGGCAAATGCTCACTGTCAATTATTTTAATAACTCAATAGACAATGTTCTAGGGGGTTAATGGCAGACACCAAATTTTTTAACTGGAAAGAGGCAGCTTTTTAGATGTGGATGGGTTCCAGAGCAGTTGCAATGCTTCCGGTCAGAGTCAGGTCTCCAGTCCAGGACTCCTGGAAGAAGCAGTACAGCAAGGAAAAGCAACTTGAAGACTCCAAATTGCTAATCAGCATGCATGTACCTCTATTATGTTCATGTGGCAGAGCGTGCGGGGCTGGGGCTCGAGGACTCAGACACTGCAGTGTTGGAAGAACTGCCATTTCATGTCAGCATGAGAGCAAAGATTGGAGGGATTGGCTGTGATAAAAGTGTCAATAGTTAAAGCTATAATCACAACTTCAGGAGAGATCAACACCTACTATACAAGAGGATTTAAAAATCCAATAAATAAAGCTATATTGAGCTGCTATACCGAACCGTGGCATAAAGCCATGGTTTACTGGCAACGTAGAACATCATTGCATAATGGCTAAACACAAGCAGCATGCTGTGGTGGGCAGCGTGAAGCCCAGCCTGCAAAAAGCCAGAGAGAGGTTTTGAAGTGATTGACCAAGTTATATGATTTGCAGGTGCTTTTGTGTACCGTTTCACTGGTCGGTAACTCATTCAGGAGGTGGGAAAGGCTTGAACCCAGACTGGCAATTATGCCACTGGTTTTTGAGTTTGGAAAGAAGCCAGGAAGGGGGTCATAACGTGGTCTGGAATCCACAGGTGGCTTCCAATGTGTCTATAAAAAGGGAACGGAAAGGAACAATCAGAAGGTGTCTTAAACCACATTTGTGGAATCATATTTAATGGACAGGTGGCTCATTGTAGAATTTATTTAAAGTGTGTGTGTGTGTGTGTGTGTGTGTGTGTGTGCATATGTGTGTGTGTTTCCTCAAGAACACACAGGCATTATTGAAATTGATGGCATGTCGTCGTTTTGGGCTCTAGCTGGGATGCAAGAAATAACGCCATAACTGTTGCCACCTTCTTTGCCTCCAAAGAGGAAGAAATGAGCTTCTGTAAAAGCCACTCCCGTTGTCTTTCTCTCTCTTTCTCTCTCTTCCCTATCTCTCCTTTTTTGCCTACTACCCGTTATATAAAGCTATGTTTTAATTTTTAAAAGCAAAATAAAATAGAGAGCTATTTTAAGACAAAATATTAAATATGAGAGTGATTTGGAGCTCTGGGTTTGTTTTTTTTAAATTAAATAGAGAGTCAGCATGTGGTTATTGTAAATAGGCGAAGCTTTAGCTCTCCCTACAGGCTTTTGTGACAGTAGCTGTCTAAAAAGGAAGAGAATATCAGAAGCTGAAAATCATCCCAAAGTGTTCATCAAAGAGAGTGATTTCCTTTGTCCAAAATGAAGTCATGAGCTGTTACCTGGGTCGGCAGTGAGTTTGTGCAAATTCCTGCTGCCAGTGACACTTTATCACATTATTGAAGCTACTGGGTCCTTTTCTTGTTTTCCAGTGGTTCTCAGCTCTTTGTTGAAAAGGAGAAAAGGGGAATAACCATAAAAACAACAACCACAACAATAATGGAACGACCCTGGAAAAGCCAGTCAGAAAATCTGCCGCCACTTTCTGGTTTGTCACAGTGTCTCCAGAGGGTAGCTTTTTGGTCTCAGCATCACACAGGAGCTTCTGATGCTGGGTTGGGCTCAACATCCACTCCAGATGGAATCACTGTGGAATAATAATCTACTAGGATGAGCCCTGGTTAAAAAACAAATGGACAGCAAAGATCTTCGGTGAAGCTTTTAATATTAAAAATAAAAACCAGGGGCGCCTGGGTGGCGCAGTCAGTTAAGCGTCCGACTTCAGCCAGGTCACGATCTCGCGGTCCGTGAGTTCAAGCCCCCCGTCGGGCTCTGGGCTGATGGCTCGGAGCCTGGAGCCTGTTTCCGATTCTGTGTCTCCCTCTCTCTCTGTCCCTCCCCCGTTCGTGCTCTGTCTCTCTCTGTCCCAAAAATAAATAAAAAACGTTGAAAAAAAATTTTTTTAAATAAATAAATAAATAAAAACCAGTTTTGCAAACACACTTTGAACCACACCTCAAACCCAAAGGGGAAGAAGTAGTCTCCAGATATTTATTCTTCAATGTTGCACCAGAAGTGTGTGGAATCAATAATAGTAATAGTAATAATAGTTGATAGTAATAAGTAATCACTAGTAAGTGTAACAACTGTCATTTGTTTATTGTTTGCTGTTGGCTATACATTCTGCTGAGTTATCTTATTTAGTCCTCACAATAATACAAACACGTAGGTGTGATTTTTCCCTTTCACGAACGAGCAAGCCAATTCAGAAGTTAAGCTGCTTGCCCAAGGTCATCCAGAGGGTTAGGACTGGAGGTAGGGCTCCAACAAGGACCACCGGTCCATGGAGCCAAGACCATTAACCACTCTGCTCTCCTCTGCTGCCTTTGATATCTACTGTGCTACCCTGCCTCCATTCTGTTTTTTAAGAAGATACTTCTAGATTTGACCTGACAGCAAAAATCAATTCAGCAAACATTACCGCTTTTCAACAAGCACATTTAGTATTTATGGAGTGCCAGAAATGAGCAAAGGATTTAATAGACACACACACACAAAAGATCGCTAAGAGGAATCTGGCAATGAGAAATATATGGAGTAGGACAGAATATGGATGAGTCAGTTAAAGAAATAAGTGTAAAGAAGGTGAAGTAAGTCAGCTATTAAATTACCCAGGCTGTCCTGGCTAACAGCACCACTGAGTAGGGGAAGGAGAACAAAAGACGTCATTTTGAGAGGAGTTAATACGGGAATAGACTGAAATGAGGAATCATGGAAAAGAGACAAAGAAGGGTTTTGTTCAGTGTTTCAGGAATTAGACATTAGGGAGAGGACCCAACATTCCATAAACATTCCTTGAATGCCAGGGATAAAAACAGGCAATGTTTCATGCTTCCCGGTGGTAAAGATCTAGGAGAGAAAAACAGACATCTAAGCAATAAGATGTCATAAGTGTTATGATAGAACTTGTGGAGGAAAAGAGTTGTTAAATCCTAGAGAAGAGAATGCCAGTTAGGATTTCCTAAAGGGACAATTTAATAGGATCTTAAAATTTACAGAAGCTTTTGCCAAGTGAACTGAGGAAGTGAGATAGGAAAATAAAAATATTTAGGGGAGGAAACAGGATATGCAAAGGCATGAAGACGGGGTCATTGGGGGATCAGTGAGTAGTTTTGAATGGCTGGATAAAGTATTAGAACTCGAGGGGATGTGCAGACATGTAAACCCAGACACATGAGCAGGGTCAAAGTCATGGGGGCTCTGCATGGGGAGTTAAGGAGTTTGGACTCTATCCTGCAGATGCTGAGTAGTCACTGAGGAGTACTATGAAAAGCATTCACCTTGTAGAAATCCCTGTTGTGGCAGTGTGACAGCGAGTGAGGGGGCTAAAGCTGGAGGCACGGAGACAAAAGGTAGGGGCTGTGCAAAGCTTAGGTGCGGTGGGAAGAGAAACATGTGGGTAAATGCAAGGGAGAGACAGAGCAAAGAGAATCTAGGACTGATTAGGTTCTGGGAATGACTCAACCATATTTTGAAATTAAACAAGGGGTTTTGGAATCGCACATGAAAGGATGGATGACTCTGCTATTTCCATAAGGAAAAATAACAATTGGCTAATTTTACAAAAAACGCTATTTTTCAACTTCTGTATTGTTTAGTGGTTAATACCGCTCTTGGCTTAAAAGCTCCCTATTTGTTCAAATCTATCCATGTCATAGAATCTGGATTTTAATTCTTAAAAGGATCCTACCAATTCTCTAGTTCCAAGCTCCCATCTCTACGGCCCCTTACCATAGAGAGAATTTAAAGGTGAAATGACTTGTCCAGGGCAATACGAAAGTTGAAGGCAGGGCCATAACCAGATGCAGGGGAAACCTAGGCCACATTCAATGTTTTTAAACAAGGAAAATATGGTATATTTCTGTTTGGGTTCAATTCCAAGAAAGATTATAGCCATTCAGATGACTTTTATATTTTCCTTTATTTATCATAGCTTCCAGAAAATTTACATCCAAATGTATTATTCTAAGTGTTGTAATTGGCTCAACTCGAGTCACTAAGAGCATCTCTTCCCCCTTCTTGTATGAAAGAACTTTGTTCTCTTTTTACCCTTCAATACCTTATCTTGTGTTGCATTTTAAACTGCCCTTACAGGGGCGCCTGGGTGGCGCAGTCGGTTAAGCGTCCGACTTCAACCAGGTCATGATCTCACGGTCCGTGAGTTCGAGCCCCGCGTCGGGCTCTGGGCTGATGGCTCAGAGCCTGGAGCCTGTTTCCGATTCTGTGTCTCCCTCTCTCTCTGCCCCTCCCTCGTTCATGCTCTGTCTCTCTCTGTCCCAAAAAAATAAATAAACGTTGAAAAAAAAATTAAAAAAAAAATAAATAAATTGCCCTTACATCCACCCTCATGTCCTTCTGACTGTTGGTGAGAGTAAAAATTACAAGCAAATAAATTTTATCAATGATAAGCTTTCTTCTAAGCAGGAATATAATTCTATATTTTGTATTTATGGTCAACGTTGGAATCATCGAGAGATTGATGGGAGCTTGGAATATAAAACTGTCAGAGTATTTTCCATGAGCAGTAGAAAATGTCTCGTTAGTATGAACAGAACAATTAGAAGCATCCCTGGAATTGTGGATCTGTAAAAGCTCTCCCAAAGCAGTGTTTGTCTTTGTTTGAAACATCACCGGGCAAGCCTCTCCATGTTAATGGTACTTGCTACATATTTTGCTACCCCAGCTCCTTCAGTCTCCCACAGAGTCTTCACTGCAAGATAGTCTTGATAATTCAGTCATGCCTCCTCCCCACCTCCAGTTCAAATATTTTTGCTTGGCTTCAATTTAAAATCAGAGGAAAGTGTGTGAAAGCATATAACCTAGTCTTTAGCTTCTACAAACTTAAAAAGATGTAATAATATAAGTACAGGAAAAGCATAGGAAGTCTAGCTAGAATAAAAGCAAAGGGAAAACACGCTTAACAAGAAGATAGGATAAATGATGTCACTTATCTGCTGGAGGCAGGTGCAAACTGTAATATATTAATCACATGGCTAAATTCTAGGACTGAGTTTGGAAAGCTTTCTCTTTTGCAGGGGGTAGGGGTGGGGAGAAGTAAGCTCTACTGTAGGTTTAGCAAGGTATACATTAGGAGGAAACGGTCATTCCAGTGGAGTCATCAACAAGTGGTATGGGAGAGAAGAGCCTAGGACATCCAGGGAAAATACAGAATAAATGGACTGCTTTATAAATGACATCCTATAGTAAGTATCTTTTATAAACCAATAGTCAGGACTTGGGGTCTAACAAGTCTGGATGTATTTATCGTGGTAACGGAAAGGAATAGTTGAGATTAGCATTAATTCTGAGATGTGAGGTTATTGTAACCACAATAAATATTAGCTGATTTTAAGGTACAACGAATGATTGGATTCTCTCGAAAATTATGTTCATGGTCTGCCATGTTCACAGTTTGGGTGGTAACCTGAATTTCAGATTAAGTGAAAAGTATATCTCCATACCTTTTGTGCTTTTTCAACTTTTTTGATTGTGAGCAATGGCAATAAATAATTTAATTTTACAACCCATTAAATAGACGCACATACACATATAAAAGTGAAACAAAAGTTCCGGGAAAAAAAAAACCACTCTTACTAAATATTTTACATTTGGCTCCCCCCCCCCGCCCCGTTCTATTCTTTTACATTCTTTCACGTTTATTAGAAATGTGGTGTGAGCCTCTAAATGGGTTCCAAGACCCACTAACGAGCTGGAAGCAGCGGTCTGAAAACCACTGCTTGAGATGACAGTTGTAAAATCCGTTAACTTGACCTAAATCAGAGAACCTACTTGGTCCGGAGGGGAGCAAACTGAACAGATGTAGGATGACTCCACTGGATCATATAAAAACAGAAGCAAAGTGTTCAATGTTGGGAAACTGCAGAGGGTGAATTCTTGGCGGGAGATTTATTGGTTTTATGACCAGGAACCATCATGCTTAGAGTCAGTATTCTATTTGGTGGTAGGAAGCCCAGAGAGAGGAGAGAAACAATGCTATTTTTCTAATAAAATATTGAGTTTCTATTAATATGCTTTTCTATTGCAATTATAATCTGTTGTAAGCCTGCACTGCAGGGACAGACTCTAATTCTCTCTTGTGCAGCGCCTGGCATCCTGTTGGCAGCCAACACATGTTTATTATCGGTAATAACAATAATAATACTAATAATGATAACTTGATGATTAGAATCTTTTGCAGTAACACCCAAAGCTAGGATTAAAAGAGCTCTTTTTCCTCTAGTTCTCATGTTTACTCTCCAGGCTTTATACTTCTTCCAATCTTGTTCCTTCTGATTGTGTCTACTTGGCAAACATTCATGTTTTCGTGGGGTTTTTTTCCTTATGGACCTCAATTTAAATGCCTTCTCCTTGTTCGTCTTACTAGAATCACTGGCGAGGTCAACACTGGTGAGGGAGATTCATTTGTTAACTATTGTTCAGAAACTATGAGAAGAGCAAGAAGCCTGCAGACCATCATTTTGTGTATATTTTTTGTGTATATGTGTGTGTGTGTGTGTGTGTGTTTCTGCAACAGCACACTTAATTTTCCCAAATTCTCAGTGATGGACTTATTTTTTTAGTTAAGAAATAGGAAAGTCTCTTTTTAATGCCTGTGTGTGCTTTCTTTCCAGACTTTATCAGAGTTTATGATTTCAAATCGAGCCTCTCATTCCACAGTGATATAAATAGAAGGAGAGAAGGAAAGAAGCCACTCCACACCAGCAGGAGGGTAAGAATGCCCGAGGATGCATATGACAGCAGGGAAGGGGAGAAAAGTTACAGTGATAATGTGGGAGACAGGGCTAGGGAGGAGAAGACACAAGGATTGCAGTGTGGCCACAGCAGCAGACAGAGGATCTGAGTGCCAAGCCACGGAGAAGGAAGGAAACAGAAGGGGACGAGGAGGCTCCCTCATCATGGGATGGGGGAGTTCCAGTAGAGAGAAGGGAAAGGAGAAACGGGAGAGATGGGGCCTTCTGCTTGTATCGGGCTGGAGAGGAATTTCCAGCGGACGCCACGTTTCGTAACGAGAAGACTGAATTAGCAACTATTTGCTTGTTTTTTTTTTAAATTTTTTTTAACATTTATTTATTTTTGAGACAGAGAGACAGAGCATGAACAGGGGAGGGTCAGAAAGAGGGAGACACAGAATCTGAAACAGGCTCCAGGCTCTGAGCTGTCAGCACAGAGCCCAACGCGGGGCTCGAACCCACAGACCGTGAGATCATGACCTGAGCCGAAGTTGGCCGCCCAACCGACTGAGCCACCCAGGCGCCCCTATTTGCTTGCTTTAATTCAAACTTGTTTTCCTCTTAGATTAATCACAGGTAAATAATTTCAACTTCCTTATCTGAGTAAGCAAGTGCCATAAGAAATTTTGCACATTTTAGCATCACGCTCAGTACTGCCATTCACTCCCAAAGAATGAAAGTACAACCAGACTTATTTTTTTTATGAAATTTATTGTCAAGTTGGTTTCCATACAACACCCAGTGCTTATCCCAAAAGGTGCCCTCCTCAGTATCCATCACCTCCCCCCCCCCCCCCATCAACCCTCAGTTTGTTCTCAGTTTGTAAGAGTTTTTTATGCTTTGGCTGTCTTCCACAATAACCTCTTTTTTTTTTCCTTCCCCTCCCCCATGGGTTTCTGTTAAGTTTCTCAGGATCCACATAAGAGTGAAACCATATGGTATCTGTCTTTCTCTGTATGACTTATCTCATTAGCATAACACTCTCCAGTTCCATCCACGTTGCTCCAAAAGGCCATATTTCGTTCTTTCTCATTGCCATGTAGTATTCCATTGTGTATATAAACCACAATTTCTTTATCCATTCATCAGTTGATGGACATTTAGGCTCTTTCCATAATTTGGCTATTGTTGAGAGTGCTGCTATAAACATTGGGATACAAGTGCCCCTATGCATCAGTACTCCTGTATCCCTTGGGTAAATTCCTAGCAGTGCTGTTGCTGGGTCATAGGGTAGGTTTATTTTTAATTTTTTGAGGAACCTCCACACTGTTTTCCAGAGTGGCTGCACCAGTTTGCATTCCCACCAACAGTGCAAGAGGGTTCCCGTTTCTCCACATCCTCTCCAGCATCTATAGTCTCCTGATTTGTTCATTTTAGCCACTCTGGCTGGCATGAGGTGATAACTGAGTGTGGTTTTGATTTGTATTTCCCTGATGAGGAATGACATTGAGCATCTTTTCATGTGCCTGTTGGCCATCTGGATGTCTTCTTTAGAGAAGTGTCTATTCATATTTTCTGCCCATTTCTTGGCTGGATTATTTGTTTTTCAGGTGTGGAGTTTGGTGAGTTCTTTATAGATTTTGGATACTAGCCCTTTGTCCAATATGTCATTTGCAAATATCTTTTCCCATTCCGTCAGTTGCCTTTTAGTTTTGTTGATTGTTTCCTTTGCTGTGCAGAAGCTTTTTATCTTCATGAGGTCCCAACAGTTCATTTTTGCTTTTAATTCCCTTGCCTTTGGAGATGTGTCAAGTAAGAAATTGCTGCGGCTGAGGTCAGAGAGGTCTTTTCCTGCTTTCTCCTCTAGGGTTTTGATGGTTTCCTGTCTCACGTTCGGGTCCTTTATCCATTTTCAGTTTGTTTTTGTGAATGGTGTAAGAAGGTGGTCTAGTTTCATCCTTCTGCATGTTGCTGTCCAGTTCTCCCGACACCATTTGTTAAAAAGACTGTCTTTTTTCCATTGGATATTCTTTCCCGCTTTGTCAAAGATTACTTGGCCATACTTCTGTGGGTCTAGTTCTGGGGTTTCTATTCCATTCCATTGGTCTATGTGTCTGTTTTTGTGCCAATACCATGCTGCAACCAGACTTATTCTTAACTATTTTTATTAGCTATGGCTTTAGTTCTTAGTTGGTATCACATATAATTAAAATTCAGGTTATTTAGTGGAAGGATCACACTTCTTACTTGTATTTTTATAAGATGGGAGTTAGGATCCAAGCTACTGCATGAATTGGAAGTATGTGGTCTATATTGGTTAGGGCAACCTGGCTCCAACCTTGGCTTGATGACTGGCTAGTAATAGTACTTGTTAATAGTTTCCTCATGTGTAAAACAGAAGTAATAACACCTACCTCATAAGGTTATTGGGAAATTAAAAGGCAATGGTAAATGAGAAGCACTGGGCACAACTTGGCCCAGTTAGGGACTGGCAAAATGACATCTGTTATTACATATTCCTTAGAACACTGAGGGTGGTGGGGTTCGTGTTGAGATAGAAGAAACGGGCAGGAGATTACAATTTGCTTTACTTTTTATGTCAGGTAGCACTGGAGACATGTGTATCATGGCACCTGTCTCCGTCCCCAGTAGGAGGGCCAAGGGGGTTACAGGTGGAGAGGAATAACCAGTCACCGATGTAGGGGCAGGCAACACCTACATCCTCTGCTTTCTCACACCCGCTGGATATGAAAAGCAGAGTGAAACACCATGACATCCACTGCTCTTTATGTCACATAAACCGAGGCCTTCCATAAATTAAAATGGTTTCTGTATGCAGCATGACACAGGGTTATCCAATTTGCCAGAGAGGTGCAACTGAGTCGGCTGTGAGGGGAAAGTGCAGGTGGGCTGTGTGTAAAGCTGCAAGTATGGTGTCAGAAAAATAAAAGCCCCTCGCAGTTTAGTAAATGCATTTGCTTAGGCCCTAATAAACTAAGAATGGAAAAAGGTTAATTGACAAAATGATACTTGTCTAATGCTGCCCTGAGCATTGCACTCAGGCAGATGTGTGAGACAGGGATCCTGCTGTGCTGACAAGGATGATTATGATAACTGACTCTTTTTGCCCTCAAGGGTGTGTCATTTCTGGAAGCTTTTCACCCTGGAATCTCACGGTTATGCTAGAGCCGATCCAAGGAGGGTTGTAAAACCAGAAAGCCAAAGGACAACAAGAGTTCACACTTAATTTAAGTGTGTTGAGGCAAGGCCACAGTTTGGCACTAGTCCTAAATGATGCGGGAGAAAGTCTGCTTTGCGTTTACAACTTTCATTGATTGAGCACTTAACCGCGTGCTAGGCAACGTGCTGAGGGCTCCAGACCCTACATCTCATTCTATCTCTGCAGTGATTCAGTAAAGTCGTCATGTAAGCTGCCCAGGTGCGAGGACCCAGAGAGGGTCCCACAGGACCAGGCAAGAGGGTCCTTGGCTTCATGTAAGATGGAAACCAAAAGCGAACTGAGAAGAACTGAGAGCAGAGCTTATTGAAGATATAGAGAATGAGTGCAGATACAGACAGAGCGTCCCACACACTCAGAAAGAAGAGAAGAATGAGCCTCGTCTTTGCTCAGGGTCCAGGGTTTTTATTGAGGGCAGAGGTCTGGTGCACGTGTTCTCTCAGGTGTCCTAGATCTGCTCAAAATAAGGACGAGCGCTCAGGTGTCTGCCGTAAGTTCACTTATGCCCTGGAGGTTTCTAGAGTCAGTGGTCTTGGAGAACTTACAGGAAGACCTGCCCAGCTGCTCCTTAGATGTAATCTATTGTGCTGGAAGCCTCCGGAGAAATGGTGAACTCCTTGACCTTTACAAGGAAGACATACGTTATCACTACCAGAAGGCTTGTGTGAGGTGGGGGTGCAGCTCCTAGCAAGAGCAGAGGCAGCCAAGACTGTCATTCATGGGGTCCCTTCAGTGTCCTTACTTCAGGAGGGGTTAGGCTCCTGCAGATACAAAAGAGGAAACTGGGGCTGCCCCAACCCTGTCATTACAGTGTACTTCCAGTTTCCCAAAGCACTTGATAGTATTGATGGATGTATTCATTCAAACTCCTCTTTTCCATGCACGGTTGAGTCATTGATAAAAGTGTTGCAGGATTTTTTTACCATAATTCGTTGTCTCACCACTTTGAAAAATGAAGAGGTGGACGCAAAATGAGCAGCAGGCAAAAGTTTATTAGAGTATAAGGTTAAAGAGGAAAAAATGTAGGAAAGCTCTCTTTACAAACGGGGAGGGGGGACGTTCAAAAGTGAATGCCTGAGGGCTATAAGCAAGGCTCCTTGTTTTGTAAGGTTCTGGTCAGCCCTCTCCCTTGTTCCCCCTTGTTCCTTCTCAGGTTTTACCTTTTTGGTTTGGTAGCTCTGGGTGTTATTGATTGGCTGATTGGCTCCTTTCCATTGCACAGGGGTGGTCTATGACCATACTTAGGTCTTTTGCCAAATTCCTGAGGGGGAGTAGGTGGGGTCTGTTACATTCTTATGGGGAACCTCATGCCTGAAGGAGTTTGCTGTGGTCAGACACTCCCAGCATGGTTCCAAAATCTGTCTTTCCCCACCCAGGGAACTCTGGTCCTAATCTTTCCTTCTCTGGCTACTGAATCCAACTTCTCCTATCATAAAAGGATGGTCGTAGATACAGTGTCTGACTCCCTTCAGAAAGTAGAAAATGATTCCTTCAACTTCTCCGTTTAGATACATCTTGGCTGCAGAAGGGCGGCAGAAGTCTGCCTGACATCCAGACTGAAGAGGATGGGTCAATCCAAACCTTTTCTTGGTGGTAGGATTGAAATTCTCTGGAAATATCAACAGATTTTATCTGGAGTTTAGAGGAGATGGTACCCTTATTCTCTGAATGTCTGATAGTTGAAATGAGAAGAGCAAAACGAACAGCGGGAGCTACGCATGCCTGTGTACATTGAAGGGACACATGTTGCCTTTCATAAATAGTTATCCGCCCGTTTGCAGAAAAGCACTTAAACATTTTTTTCTCGGAAAAGCTTGGGTCCTACTGGAAGGCAGGGAATAATTGCCATTCTTTCAAAGCAGGTAGGATTGTTAGCTGTGATTTAAACTAAACAGAATAACAAAAGCCCTTCCCAAGTGGGAACTAGCTCTATTTTCATAGTCATCAGAGCAAGGCTCTTAAAACCTAAATGTCTCACAAGTACATGCTAATGGGTTTATTGCTTTGTTTATTCTGCTTAGAGCAAGTCAGGGGGCAATTTGGAATTTGCATCATTAAAAATCTTTTTTGAAAGTGTGTTGACATTTCAGTTGTTTGTTTTGAAGGGTTTTAAACAGCTCTCTTAATGTGGGCAGTGGTCATCTGTCCTTCTGCCAGGCATGCGTGGTCCTGTACATTCACCTATGAGTTGTTACATATAGAGATACATTTCCCTATGTTACTATGTCTGCCTTCCCCAAAGGCACATTTGTTGTAGCTATTTTGATCCTTATCACCTAATCATTTCTAGATGCTACTTTCAGATACATATATAATCAGTGTGGATACTGATTCACAAACATTCCTTCTTTAAGTCAAACTTACGTTTTTTTCTTTCACTTTTCATTTCTCCAACATACCTTGATGAACTCCTGTATGTCCCCTCACACAACTGAGTGTATCTCCACACTGCTCAGTTTCCTCAGATTCTTCCAAGAATCATTTCCCGAGTTCCCTTTAGACCAACTAAAGGGCTCTTTCAGGTGACAAAGATAAGTGGGAATGATGAGGGAGCATAAGGCAAGCTGACCGGATGCAAACCCCACCCCCCCCTCCCAGGTCGGATAGTGTGATATTCGTCAGGCACTCCTGGCTGCCCAAGAACAAAGGAAAGGGGAAAAAACAAATGGTTAACTGATAGAGATCATAGTCCTTCGGGGACCTAGGTCTCCATCACCCCTCAATGGGGATGTGGGAAACAAAGGCAGAAAGAACTAAATTTCCTTATAACCCACAGCCCATTGACAAGTACTTGAGGCAGGCAGAGTAAAACGTTTCTCCTGAAACTCGCTTTGTCTAAAAGCTAATGCCTTGCTAGCGGAGGCGGGGGGGGGGGGGGGGGGGGGGGGGGGGGGGGGGAACAACCCTAGCTTGACAACAGCCAGGCCTCCAAAGTCTTGTGAGTCTTCTTTAGCATATGAAAATCTCACTAGAAACTTCCCCTGGACTTTACCTCCCCCAACCCCATAGTATATAACCAGTCTCTCCTCATGGTCCCAGGGCAGCTCTTTCTGCCCGCGGGTCCTGTCCCTGTGCTTCAATAAAATCACCTTTTTGCACCAAAGAGGTCTTCAAGAATTATTTCTTGGTCGTCGTCTCTGGACCCCGTGAACCCCACTGTCCCCCCAAAAAACCTCATCAGGAACACAGAAAAAGGCAAATGCTCACCAAATGCATAAAATAGTTGGTGAAGGGTTAGAGGAATGAACTGTGTTTGCAATTTCATTGTCTCCTAATTTGAAAACATGGTCTTAGGTAGTATACATATTTGGGAATTTAATATAAACTCTTTGAAGTATGTTAATAGTTCCACTATCTTTCTCCAAGTTGCCATCATTGAATAGTGGATAGAGTCAGTGGCCAGGACACCTTACGTTCAGGTCTTGGGAAGAACAAAACCAGGAGAAAATAGCACACATATGGAAGACTGTCACCAAAGCTCTGAGAACTGGGACAAGTGGACAATTATGTACCTTCCCGAGGTTCAGTTTTCCCAGAAAATATGTACACGCATAAGGACATATTACATATGTTTGCACAAAAATTTAAACTGTGTGTTTTCATCAAGCAAAAATCGCACTGGACCAAATTAAACAAGCAAAGAAGGAAGATTTTACTCAGGGCTGTAGGAGAAAGCAGACCAGAATGCAGTCTGAACTCAATTCTGCTGAAACAAAGGCCAGGAGAGATTTTCAGAGTTGGGGTAGGGAGGATTCTGGGCCACTTTTGTTTGCTAATTGGTCTTATCCAAAAGAAAAATAAGACTTCTTGTGTCTTCATGACAGAAGGTAGTTTTACAACTTGGAGGAAGTCATGCCCCCACTATGTTAGTCACCCCATCTTCCCAAACAGAAACTGGGAAATAGACGTGCTATTTCCCTTGATGTTCACGTTTCAAAGAAATGGCACCCAGGTCCTTGAGAAAAACATTCTTGGGTGGTAAAATTGGAAAGAGGCTTTTAAAAAGATTCCCATTTTGAAGGGCAGAGAAAGCATTTACAATTATAAGTTTTGTGAGTAACTGTTCTAAGAAAAGGGAGGTCGGGGCCTAGGGTCAAGAAGTCTGCCTAAAATTTAATACAGCTGAGGAGAACATTACGGTCTTCGTGGTGTTTTTGAGTGTGGGAAGGGAAAGTTGTGCACAAGACCAGAGGCCCTTGTCCTTTCTGAGCTTCGATTTCAAGAAGGCCCCTGTGTGTCAAGATAAAGCGTGTCCAAAAGCCAAGAAGGATGGTTCCTTTGTGCAAAGTGTGCCACAGAGGCAGACCTCCGTCTTGCCCTGTAACTTTTAGGTGCCTCTTGCTGTGTCCCTGAGTTATCGCTACCACCTGGCACAGCACAGGTGTACCCAATCCCACACCAGTGGCCTAACAGGGCTGAACCAAAATACCGCCTTGCTGCTTTGAGTGAAGCATTGGCGTCACCTGAAGAACCTGCTAGAAATGTAAGAGCTCTGGGCCTTGCTTCAGACTCAGGGAATCGGAATCTGCCTTATAAAAACAATCCTGAGGTGATTCGCAGGTATATTAACATTTTGGAATAGGAGAGCCTATAAAGAGAACCACTGTCAGAAAGTGATACATCCAGGACAGCTACTATTGAGAAAAACAGACTTCAGCAAGATGTCCACACTCCAAGGTTATGACCACCGTGACAAGCAGTTAGTGACTTCGAGGACAAGCCATCTTCCTCAGGTTAAGAATTTTGACCGAGTTTGAGGAACTTCACCCTCCTTGTCACAGATAACTGGCAATTTTACTTTTCCAAATGTATTCTCTGGTCTCCTGACCCCCTCGTTAGAGCCTCTTTCCCCGCTCCCTGCCATCCCTGACACCTAGAAATCTTCCTTTTACTTCCCTCAGATGCTGCCCAGGTCCTTGTTCACCACCTCAGCCCCTGCTCCTGAGGGATGTGCCCAGGTCCTGACACCCGGATTCCACACATGCTATTCTTTATTCAGATTCATCCACTTCTCCCAGAGAGCAGCCTGCATTTTCAGAAGAGCGTACATTCATAACAGAATTAAGAAGAGCTGGGTACATAGCACGACGCTATGGATAACGACAGACAAACCCTGGGATGTGGGAAATGCTAATTTCGGCTGGCACCCTGAAAGCAGAGGGTCTTAGCCCAGAGATATTTGCACTGAAGAGCTCGCCGCTGAGCAGACAGCACTCGTTCTCTCTGCTCCCAGCGCCTCGGCTCAGCCCTCCTCTTTATTTCTATTTTCTCCCTCCACTAAAAACACCTTCCCTGGTGCCCAGCTCCTGCTCAAGGCCAACACCCTGACAGACAAGCAATCTCACAGTACCTGGGGGGAAAAGAGCTGTTTTAACTAAAATAGATCAGCCGGCATATTTTCTTTGACAATGCTCTCTTCATGCAGTTATACCTCCCTACACACTGCCCAAGGGGATGAAAATGGGAGCCAGCAGGGGATTCACATGTGAGTCATCTCTCTCCAGCTCCCCTCCCTGGGATCACGGAGCCTGTATCTCAATGCCAACGTGTCTCCCCCATTTTTCCTGAAATCCTTGTGCAGCCGGGAATGCTGCGAGCGGCGGGGGGGGGGGGGGTGGTGGCAGCAGGCAGAATTCTACTCCCCGTTCTGACAGGTCCTCGCTCTTTGGCCTTGACCCCCGGCTGACCCTTTCTGTGCCTCAGTTTCTTCACCTGCTAAACCAGAAGATAGACTAGACTGGTGGTGCCTTAGCCATGGCTACCCACTAGAATTATCCCGGGACCTTAAAAAACAAAACAAAAGAACAAAAAACGAACACCGGAGATCCACTTCCCATCAGTTAAATCAGAATCTGTGCACGGGGCTCCCGAATTAGCATGCACTTTTAAAGCTTCCAAGGTGCTTCAAAATGTAGAGAGGATTTAGAACCCTCAGACTCAGCTCTCCAAATATGTGTCTGAGAACCGGGGGGAATAGCATCCTTGGGGAGCTTTATATACCATGCAGAATCTAGGCCCCCACCTCACACACCTGAACCTGCACTTTAGCGGCACCCCCAGGTGATCCGTGTATACATTCAGCCTGAAAAGCAGAGCTCCCCACTCCCTTTCAGCTCTGCCTCATAATCTATGCACTGTGATTTCATTTCAGTCACACTTACGGATGGTGCTGGCTCCTTCTTTTATTTAATAACTACTTCTTGATCATGTACGGTGTGGCAGGAATCACATGAGGGGCTGAGGATGAAAAACAAACAAGAAGGACATGACATCTCCCATCACAGGGCTTCAGTCACTGGCAGAAGCCAGGTACTAACTAGGTTGTCACAGGGTGATGCATGTGAGGACAGAGAAAATATTGGGAGTTATAAAAGCACCCAGTAGTCAGGAGGGAGATTGACTAGGCCAAGAAACACCTTTCTTGAAAAACAAAGTTTAAGCTCGATAACTACTGTCTCCTGTGAAAACATCGAGCTGGTTTTATATTCTAGATACTCATGATTTCTCAGGAACAGGATGATGTTGAGCCCTTTTTACATTTATATCTTTGGGCAACTTTGAGAATTAACTCTAAATCCACTGCAATTTAGCAATTCCCCTTTGAAACTGTCCTAAGTCTACCAATGACCTCTTTGTTGCAAACCTGGTATTATCTTTCTAAGCCACATCTTGTTGATCTGCACTTTTTAATAATAGTAACTGTTCCTGTCTTACTATTCTAATTCCCTTTGGATTCTGTCTTAGCTTGAATGTTTCTCCCCCGGAAATGCAGGGCTTGAAATCCAAGCATACTTGCAGTAAATCAGTTTTGGAAGTGATTCCAGGTGGAGTAGGCTGAATAATTGCCCACACACACCACCACCTCCCACCCCATCCCCCACAATGAGATATCTGCATCCCAGTCCTGGGAACCTGTTACCTTATGCAACAGAGGACTTTGTAGGTGTGATTAAATTAAGGATCTTTAGATGGGGAGACTCTCCTGGATTATTTGGGTGAGCTTTAAGTATAATCAAAAGGGTCCTTTTAAGAGGGGGCAAGAAGGTCAAAGGGGGAAGTAGGAGATATAATCATGGAAACAAGAAGTTGGAGGGATGCAAGGCAGGGTCATGAGCCACAGAATACAGGCAGCCTCCAGAAGGTAGAAAGGGTATAGAAGTAGATCTTCCCCTAGGGTCTCCTGAGGAAAACAGCCCTGATGACAAGTTGACTTTAGGCCAGTAAAACTGATTTGGGATTTCTGACCTCCAGGATGGTAACAGAGTGAATCTGTATTGTTTTAAGCTGCTAAATTGGTGGTAATTGGTTACAGCAGCAATAAAAACTGATACACCAGGGAAAAGGAATTGGGGATTGGGAAAATAAAATAGGGAATGAGAGAGGACTAAGGCACGTTATTGAACTGGTTACCCCTGCGGGCAACTGGGGCTCAGTCCTACTGGGGACCCTCTGAGGAAGTAATTATCCACCAATTCCACCTTCACTGGTTAAGCCTGAGGGCAGTGTTAAGCCCCTTGCCCTTTCAAGAGCAAGGCTAAAAACAAGATACACTTGTAGCCTCTACTAGGAGACACAGTTTACTGGGAGAGATAGTCAAGAAATGCCATATTTAAAAATCTAGGGGTAAGTGGAAATGGTAAAGATAAGTTCATAAGGTAAGAAGAATAGAAGAAGGCTTCCATCAGGGCATCAGGAAATCTTCATGAAGAAATTGTTAACTGAATTGATAAGCAAGAGTCCTTGAGGCTGAAAAAAAGAAAGGCCATTCCAAGAAAGAACAATGTGTAAACAGTCAGGGAAGTGAAAAGGCTTATTAGAAACAGCTGAAGTTCTGTGTAGGCGGTGTGTAATGTTTTCATGGCCGGTGAGGAGATGACGGAGGAAGAGGAGGAGATAAAGCCAGATCCTGATGGCTTTTGTGCTGTTGCTATTTGCCCAGTACCTTAAAATTGGCTTGGCTTTAGGTGGCCTAGCCCCAAGCCTCTGCCTGACAAATCAAAAGTCTTTTGGCAAAAGCTAATTTGGTTTTGTGTGGGGGTGGGGTGGGAATACAACCCCAATTATATGATTCTTCAAACTTCCCTTCAGCAAGTTCATAATTATGAAAATGTCTTGAGTTATCAGCCTCTACTTTCCATTTTCCCTCAACATCGTTCCCAGCAATTCCACAAAATAGAGAAAAAAGTTAATTAGAACATAAAGCGGGAAAAGTTTAATTCCTCTTTTCAATAAGAAGCTGGTTGCAGTTTATACAGGCTTAACGATAATTCTATTTTGTGACTCACGATAATTACTCATGAATAATTACAGAATAGAAATGTGAAAAATGTCTAATTAGAAAATAAATAAATCCCCAAAATTAGGTATTTATTATTGCAATTAGGTATTATTAGACCCAATAATGACATGATGGCAACACAAGATATTAATGAGTACATGATTAGCCATTGAATGTGTGTTGTTACGTCAGAAATAAATTTGACATTTTCATGAAGACATTGAGTTGAAACTGTTACTGCAAATGTAAATAATCTAGGGCAATAACTCTACGTTTTAGCCACTGTATTACTCATGCATCCAATTAAAAGCAGAATTTCTTGCTGTGATGAACACAGATCTGTCTTGGTTAATTGAAAGGTGAAATACCTTGAGAAATTGTGATGGTGTGTGGGGTCACCCTGCTATGTCCTGATTTTACAAGAAAGGTGTCCTGAATATTTTATTAGCTCAGAGAAACAATGGAAGCTTCGAATCTTCTTTGAGGAAAGGCTTCATTAAGAAGAGAGATTCAATAAGCCTTTAAAAAGGCATTTAAAAAATTTGCAGTTGCCATGATAGTTTGAAATTATGTCATATGTAACTCCCAAATAATCTCAGCTTAAGGGTTAGTGTATAATTTTGGATTGTTTTTCATAAGCAAGAAATACAGGAGGGAGGCTTGCACCGTCCACTGCCCTACAGGCTTACAGGCTGTGAACTTTCCTTAGCAAATTTGTGGGTTTCAGTGATATGGCAGTAAGACAGCATTCACACTGAAGTACACATTCAGTACCCAGCCTCCGGTGAGACCTGGCTCATACAGCGAAGGCAAGCCATGCTGAACCTCCCCTAAAAGTCCTTTCTAGGGTGAGACTATGTTGAATTTCTGGTGAGGTTTGGGGCCCTGGCGGTCCCTAAGACACTACTTGAACCTCCACAATAGCTCATATTCTCCAGGGCTCTTGGAATCAACCCCGTGCTGACGGGGACCAGAATGACCCAGAGCACATGCTATTGACTGATCTGTAAGAGAACTAGCTAGCCTCCAAGGCAACGAGGAAATCTTGCTAAGGTGTTCAGGGTCCAGTACTTATGGATTTTTTTCAGTATGAGATTTGTCTCTAAATCCGATGAACTGAAATTAGCTGGAATGGAAAACAGGAAAAGAGAAAACTGGGCATTTTATGGGACAAGTACATGGAGAAAGATACCATTGGGTTTATACCTCCTGTGGAGATATTAAGAATATTTTAGAGTTAAACATTACTTAAGTGATGCCCTTTGGCTGTGCACATAATACCACTTGACAGCAGAAGCCTACATTTTGAACCTGGCTCTGGATCCTCTAGGAATCCTAAGACCGTGGTGGAGATTAAATGTTGGACTGGCAAAAGCATCTGAGAACCAGAGATGTTTGGAGAGTTTGTAGGCATGGATGTGCGGGGAACAGAGTAGGGTAAAACTGTCTTCTGTGCTTGGACCCAGTCAGCTTCCAGCTGAGGAAATCAAGAAAAGAGGAATAATAATTGCTAGGCACCACTATGTGTGAGCCACTGCCATGATCCCACTTAATTCGCACAACTCTATGAATTAGACATTTCTTCCATTTTACAGATTAGGAATTTAGAGACACTAAGACATGTGTCCAGATTCATACATTTAGTCATCACCAAAGTCGAGATATAAAACGATTTTTATGTGACTTAGTAAGTCCATGCTCTTCCCCATGATAGGCTACCTCCTAAGAAAGGAAGTAGGTTTACTTGGGATCCACCTGCCTTTTTTTTTTTAATGTTAATTAATTTATTTTAAAAGAGAGCAAGCATGCATGCATGTGTGCATGCGCACATGGGGGAGGGGCACAGAGAGAGGGAGAGAGAGAGAGAATCCCAAGAATCCCAAGCAGGCTCCACACTGTCAATGCAGAGCCCAACGTTGGGGCTCGAACTCACGAACCCGGAGACCTCAGACCTGTTTTGTCCATTTAATTATTCTTCACAGAGTGATGGGAATAGCTCGGGCTCAGACCAGTTATTTGCAGAGTCTGAATGAGGAATCGGTATTTATTTTATCAGTGTTAGACTGTATCCATCTTCAGACCTGCTCGGGCTTGTTTAGTCTTTGTTGTTCTTTTTTTTTTTTTTTTCTAATGTTCATTTATTTTTGAGAGAGAAAGAGACAGAGTGCGAGTGGAGGAGGAGTGGAGAGAGAGGGAGACACAGAATCCGAAGCAGGCTCCAGGCTCTGAGCTGTCAGCACAGAGCCCCAGGCGGGACTCAAACTCATGAACAGTGAGATCATGACCTGAGTGGAAGCTGACTGAGGTTGGCAGCTTAATGGACTGAGCTGAGCCACCCAGGTGCCCCTAGGCCTTGTTTCTTAGTGTTCTGAGGAAAGAGTTAAGAGCACAGACTCTGGAATCAGATCAACCTTGATTCACATCTATTCTTCTCCATTCACAGACCAAGTTCCTTAAATTCTCTGAGTCTTGTTTTCTAGTCTGTAAAATGGGAATGAAATAAAATGAGGAATGCAGCTGGTGCTCAGCCAATACATGGAAATGAAAACTAGGAGAAAATGCCTCAACACTATCCGTTCAAACAAAAAAGAAAAAATGTGAGCCTTTTAAACCTTACAATTCGATTTTTCTGACCTGTATTTTGTAGTCTGGAAACAACTCCAGCGGGTTGCCTGCAGTGGTCTGGGAGCCACTGAAGGACAGCGGGGAAATTCAAATGTATCCACCAGTGAAACGAAATAAACTGTTGCTGACGGACACCACCTGGGCTTGCTGATCATTTCCTTAATTCAAACTCTTTCAAATTCAACTTTACACTTTCCAGTTGCATTTTAAGGTGCATAGTTTATGGATGTTTTTTAAGTTTATTTTTGAGAGAGAGAGAGAACAGGGGGTGGGGCAGAGAGAGAAGGACAGAGAGAACCCTAAGCAGCTGCATGCTGTCAGCACGAAGCCAATGCAGGGCTCAAGCTCACGAACCGTGAGATCATGAACTGGGCCAAAATCAAGAGTTGGACACTTTACTGATTGAACCATCCACGTGCCCCCTAAAATGGCTTTTTAATTGGTGACACAAAATTGTGAGTTTTCATTTTGTTCCTTATGCCTCATCAACACACCTCAATACTACTTATATATTACTGCATGATCTACCTCAACCTGTCATCCCATGTGCAGACTCTTGGTGGGTGGGGAAGAGCATGCAAAATATTGGCTTTGTTAACTCATCTGACAGGGATGGGAATACTTCTTCCCCATTTGGTTCTCTGTTTCCAATGCTGCCACCCTGCACAAGGGAACCATTACTTTTCTCAATGTAACTAATGAGACAGTCCACCACATGAAACCCTTGGGAAGTTAAAAGCACGGAAAAGCATCTATGGGACTCTTCCAGTGTCTCGCCCACCTAGCTTTGCTACAGGACCCTGTCTACTAGAGGACAAATGACCTTTTATTTTCTCAACATAGCCATTGTTTATGAGGCCTGCATTTCTAACTCACTCTCTGGGCTTTTGGGATAATGAAGAAGATACTCTTGCAGATGAATGACTCTGAGGCTTGAATAAACACCCAACCATAGCCAAAGAGCTGTGTGTTTGTGCATGTGGACAAGCGTGTGTGCACACACATGCACATTTGCGCACACAAACACAGCAAGACTGGTGTTGAATGTGAAGAGGTCTCCTTCAATCCCACATTAGAACATTCTCTTTGGCATGGAAAAGAGAAAAAGAAATCCAGGTTTTTCTTCCGGGAAATCTATGAGTTACTTTTCCCCAGTTTCTTCGTCTCTAAAACAGTAATTATGTAGAAAGAAAGCCTGGAACTAGGGGCTATGTGTGATCTGTCCGCTGAGCAGAATGCAGGAAATAGGCCATGAGGGATCTGGAGCTTAAGTGTAGTGAACTCCGGAGAGTAGTAGCAAAGAATCACAGTGCCCACAAGCCAGTTACACAGAGAACCAAAAACAGGTCATTGGCTTCTGCCCTGCAATTCACTGTAACTGCCAGCGATATTTCTACATAGGGGAACACGCTTTGCACGACAGCTCTCTTTGCAGGAAATCTCCATCCTGGGGAGTTGAAATTGCATTAGGATTACTTCTCTGCAAGCACACTGACACCAATATGCAATATGTGTATGAGAAACCAAAAAGCCATTAATCTAAAGCTGGAACTTAAACAATTGTGTCTAACTCAGGAAGAATTCCATTGAATTAGAATGCCTTTCTACGCTGAGACTGCTTTGACTGAATTCAACATTGCAAATAAAGATTTAATTTAGCAAAACAATCAGATTTAAATGTAAACGCCCACCCCACCTTATTCCAACTTTTTAATTGGAATCTTTGGAATTGAATAAATATATTCATTCATTCATTCATTCATTCATCCATCCATTCATTCAGTGTTTGAGTACCCATCAGGGCCATGCAGTGTGCTGGGAATTAGGATTACAAATATGAATAAATTATGATCCCACCCTTCAAGGAGTGTACAGTATAGTGGGAAGGAGAGTGGGAGGGAGAGTGAGGACTCAGATAATTATAACGCAGTTTGATAAAGGCTTGACCAAAGACATTGGGAGCAAAAAGACACTGGTTACTTTGGATTCTTAGTTTATTGAATTTGGATTTTGTGCAGCTAGTGTCTATAAGTGAGGGTCTCTACCTCAGTTGATCTACAATCTAGATTCAGAAAGGACAGGAGAGTGCCAACCAATATTGTGCCACCTTTCCTAGAAGGAAATGTGCTTTCAGGAATATTTCGATGGGACTTGACCTAGAATTCCTCATTATATTAATAACCGGCTCTGGAATAGATGTCACACTTCAGCCCCTGCCCACCTTCCATGAGAAAGCGACTTGCTCGTGACTTTACATTCATAAATACGCTCACAATGCCAAGGGATGTTTTTTTCTTCCATCAATTCATTAGATCTGCTCACATGAATTATTTATATGCAGTGCTAAAAATGATTCTGAAACATTACAAGAATTCAATATCAGTTTTCACAGTGGGATTTCATCATTTTAGCATTGCAGCATGGTAGCCTAATGCAATACTAATAGGATATGGTGCTAATAGGGTACAACGAGAATTCTCTCTAATATGCAAACATTTCCATGTTGTCTTATTATTTCTTTTAAGTTAATATGCTATGGTGATAATATGATGAAATGAATTAGCTTCATATCATTGTCTGCATGAGTTGTGCATATTAACGGCATCTTTCTTCCCCCACCCCTTTGAATTCACTTGGAATGAGCTTGAAAACTTACCCTGTAGTTATGCTTATGTTAATGAGGCTGTTTAGTAGGAAACATCCCTGCCGTTGCTTAGCCAGCTGGAGAAACAATAGATGCGTATCCTCTCTCTTTGGAATGGAATGTTTTCTGGCCTCCCTTCCAAGGGCCTATCTCCATCAGGCTGCTTTAGTATTCTCTACTTGTTCACAATCTCAATCCACCCATGTGTTAGACATTTTACCAGCAACATTTAACCAGATTGTATATTTCTATTAGATATGAAGCAAATCTTTTCCAAGAGAAACTAGATGCATGGCCAACTGGCCCAATGTTTTGGAATATTTAAACACACACACACTCACACACACACTCACACACACAAACCTACATGCATATATACATGAAATGCGTAGAAATATACACATATTTGTGTGTGTGGGTTATGTATAGACATGTTTACATATGTATACAGACATATACATATGTGCTTCTTTGTTTTTGTGTGTAAATGATTTAAAAGTTTGTGGAATCCATGCCATAACCAGCATTTCTTTTCTGGCTGTTAAATCCTGGGTGGATTAGGTCCAGTGAGTATGAATCGTCCAGATTTC
Source organism: Felis catus (assembly GCF_018350175.1). Classification (NCBI taxonomy): domain Eukaryota; kingdom Metazoa; phylum Chordata; class Mammalia; order Carnivora; family Felidae; genus Felis; species Felis catus. The sequence continues at coordinate 81,970,484 of NC_058375.1, read as the reverse complement.
AGTGTTTATTCATTTTCAGATATATAACCAAAAGCCAGATGCTTATCCAAATCTTAGCTGACATTTGCAAATCATGAATTTCTCACCCAAACCTGTGTGACCTTTCCTCCTGAGTTGCTATCAGGTTCAACTAATTCAGTTTCAGAAATCCCAGATGTCAATGCTCTCAGGAGACTTCTAAAGCCCTCTCTTGTCCTATCAATCAACTTGCTCCAAAAGGTGCCTTTATGATGATGTTTTGTACTTCTCTTCCAGGAGCATCTCTGAATGGGAAAGTTTCCATCTTAATGGCAGCTTGAGGTTATAAAACAAGCAATCCAAGCTCTGACACTTAGTGGCTGTGTGACTTAAAGCAAGACTCTTAACTTGTCTGGGGCTCAGTGTCTTCATTTGCAAAATAAAAGAATACATGATCTCTGCTACCCTCCAATTCTGCACCCTATGATCTGCGACTGAACAGTGAGAAATCTTCTCCATTCTAATGGGAGAAATGACTAATGAGTTTCTACATTTCGTTGGTGGGAAAGAGGATAGTATGAGAGGGGAAAAAAAGTTCTGGGTCCAGAAGGAAAGCAATGTGGTGATTCTAAATATTAGAGTTTGGGTTTTAGGTTCTCAATAAGATTATGTGTAGATAATATATTTTCTTAATAAAGGAAGTTACTAAGAAGAATAGACCTTTGTTATATATCTGAAAGATACAAATATTGGCAAATATCAGTGGATTGGTTATTAAGCTGAAGTTGAATATGCAGCATTTGAAAGACTTTAGTAAAAGGTGTATTTTATTTTATTATTTTTTAAATTTTTAAGTAGGGTCCATGCCCAGTGTGGAGCCCAATGCAGTGCTTGAACTCACAACCTTGAAATCAAGACCTGAACTGAGATCAAGATTTGGACACTTAACCGACTGAGCCATCCACATGCCCAGAAAATGTGGATTTTAGGAACTTGTAATATAGGTCCCTGGTTATTGAAATTAAATATTTCAGTGAGACTGATAAAAGGATAAATATGGATCCTTTTAGAGAAAGTACTCCTAAAGGCTCTGATAATAGGACAATTAATGTCAAATGTCCTTTAGCCTGCATTAGGTATAAACATATATTTGGGCCACTTTTGTCTACATTCATCCAATAAAGACTCAGATTTATTCTGAGGTCCTATGAAAGACATCCTGTTTATCATATTTGAAAATGGAAACGAAAAAAATATCTGGAGAGAGCCAATCCATTCACCATTGAACCAATTCAATTTCTTTAGCAGACCATTATTTCCTTGAAAATTAGAGCTATGTTTAAAAATAATTTTATACTTCTCTTGCTTTCCCAACTAAGACCTGCTCAAAGCAAGTGGCCTTTCTACAGTTCTGTAGCCAGGGTCTTTGGTTTGTCTGGTGTGATTACCCATCTTTACCTTTCTTCATAGTTCCCTCTGAAGGTAGCTAGCTTTAATTGGGGTTAGAAGTATACTCAGCATGTGCAACATTACTTAAAAATGAAATTTTACTATAGCATTGATAAAAACTTTCTAGGCTTAAAAATGTCACCAACAAAGAGTCTGGTGCTTCTTTAATTATCCGATTTCTAAAGCTATAGTACCTAATTCCTTGTATAATCAGAGCTTAAATTTTGAAGAAACTCATATGGGTGACATTTCCTCTCAATTTTGAATGGGGATTATTTTAAGAGGATACAGAACTTAGAAATATTTCAATGGAGCTGATATTTAAAGCATATTTAGTGGCATTTATGTTTTAATCTGCTTATTGACTAGGCATTAAAGAGAGTTGTTAGTGTTTTAGCAGTGATTAAAAGGACCAAAACTTGTTTGATATAATGAGCAGTATTTCCAGGATGTGAGACTAATATTTTTTTTAACTTAGAAAATGACGTAGCTTCTTTCTAGTGAAGCATTACTATCTGAAGAATTTTCTTTACTTGGATTTTCCTTTGTCCCTGGGACAAGGCACTCCATTTAGAGATAAATTCTCCCAAATTACATAAACATATAGAGGTTGATATAGAGGTTTGGTTCCATTGTTGCACCAATTTCTTACTTTACCCATCTTCATCAGCAGTGGCAGCAGTAACAGCAAGTAATGATGAAAGTAGTAATAACAAATCTTTACAAATTGCCAACATGAGGTTATGTACAAGGTACCAGGGATACCAAGATGGAAAAAGCAGTTTGTTCTGTTAACCTTAAAAATAAAATTGCCAATTTTGTTTGTTTGTTTGTTTGTTTGTTTTAAATAGCAAAAATGGGTTTATTTGGGAACAGCAGAGAATTGCAATCTGGGACAAGCAAGCTAGGCAAAAACCATAGGCAAGGCCACCAGTCAGAGGAGAGGAACTTTCTTTTATGGAGGAAAACAAGAAGGCTGTTATAAACAGAAGTCCACTGGAGTAAACTGGGAGTTGGAAGTATAGTGGCTTCTCATTGGCTGAGTTGTGACAGTTTCTCACTGGCTGGGCTGTTGCAGAAGGAGCAGGAACCCTTCCTCCTCCTGTTAGGATAGTAAAGTATAGCCACTTGCAAGGCCCTTCTTTTCCTGTTGGATTTGCAATTGACAGAGTCGTAGGGTGAGAGAGCTCCCCCTGCCGAGCCTCCTGACTCCACTTTAGTGAGGCGTCCCTTTATTAATTTTCAGTTTTCTCGAGAAATTTCCGTACCAACTGTTACACTGTAGTACAATGCCTGGGGTACCCAGCCACTCAGCGTTCGTTGAAAATGAATGAGTGAATTAATGAATGAATGAATGATTTGGTCCTAGTCATCAGGAAAGTTTGTTAAAAAAAAAAAAAAACTAGTCTAGATCCCATAAGAATTCCTCATTAAATGATCACTAACTTGACAATCAGCTACTGTAATCTACTCCATTTGGGCTATGTTTGCATAATGACAGAACACCTATCAGATCAATTACATTGGAGAACCAAATAGACAAACTGTTTTTCTGTAATTGTTATAAAAAATAATAGATCAGTTAATAGGCCATTTTATTTTTCAAATTTGTTTTGTTGCAACATTAAAAAATACAGAAAAGAATAAACTGAAGTTACCAAAGCAAAGAACAGAGATTTATCAGGAAAAACAATAGCTTTTCTTGAACTGTGATGTGTGGATTCTGGTCAGTGCAAGTAAATGTATGACCAAAGTTCCTTTTCTTAATTGTCTGTCAAAACTGTTGCCCTCAAACAATAAGGTGAGTTTCTGAAAGTTATATATATTTAAATTTGGCATGTTTTTCACCTGCAAATCATTTGATTCAGTTTTATATCAAATCCATAGTGGTACCAAAGTAGATTTCATTTAATTTTCTTACCTATTTTTTTTCAAATGTTGCATATTCGTGGAGAAAATTTATTCCTTTGTATGTGAATCAATTTCTTTTAAATACAGAAAGCATCCCCTGACTATTTCTTTTCCAAAGAACATCAGCAAAATCTAAAATGAATACTTACAAGTAATTTGGATATGAATCTAAAAGAACAATAGCTGTAATAGTCTTTTTGTGAATATTGTTATAAAGTAAAATTAAGTAAATTGATGCAAGAAGTGAATGAGATAACCCAGAATAAGTCAAATGAGCATAGTCTGCACTTCAGCATATCTACCAAGAGGCTACCTCTTTCATCTCACCCAACTTCTGTCCTGGATGTAGTGAGGAAATACCACATATAACCATATAAAACTGGCATTTTTTAGACAGTGGACACTATTTAGGCACCAAAAGGCCTGGACACAGAGTGGGATTATCAGACTATAAGGGGCTGGGACATTAATGTCACAGAGGCAGGTTGCATTAAGCCTGACAGCTCTTTCCTTGTTCTTTGTTTTTCCATTCTAGCTCTTCTTTCCTCCATGAAAAATTGTCAACAAATAACTAGAACTCGCATGAGCTTTCAAAATAGTAGAAGGGAATAAAGATGAAAAATAATGGAGATATATGTATATATATATATGCATTTCTTTTTCATAAATTATGAGTATTATTGAGGAAAGAAATATTTATTAACATTTCAAGTATCTGTAGATAAATTTTAAAAATCTCATGAATAGCTTTCATTTATTTAGTGCTTATTACATTCTGGATGCTTGCTAAAAACTTTTTGCACATATTTTGTGACCTTTTCTTAACTCTTAAGGTCATCGTTATTCCCATTCAGCATATGGAAAATACTGAGACTTTGAGATGCTACTTAATTTGCACAAGGTCACAAAATCAGGTGATGGTAGTGAGAATTCAATTCAGATCTGTGTGATCTCTCAAATAAACTAGGCAATAAAACTGTACCATAATGCATTCATTGTACATCACTGACCATCAGCTGTCTGTTCATGATACCAGCAATTTAATTAAGCTTATGTTTAAAGAGGAATAAGAAAGGGAGGAGGATGTCTTTTTCAAAATAGAATAAAACACATTTTAAACCCATTTACCTATCACAGTGGCTTGATTTCAAAGTGTTAACTGAGTACTTTTGAGTAGTTAGATATACACAAATCCAATAAGAATTCACTCTTACTCTTACTCTTAGGAAATAAGGAAACAGAGCTATAAAAAGTTAGCTAAAGTTAAGCAGGTTGACTCGTGTTGAATGGCAATGCAGCCATCCCTTTTATTACTTTCTGAACACACATTAAATAAGAAAAAAATCGTTCTATCAAATCGTTCCATTTATCAAAATTATAGATCATGTTAGATACATTTTAGTCCAAACCTGTTTTGGGACTGTATCTATGTAAAGGAACAATTAACTATTGGATCAATTTTATTGGTTAATTCCATTGAAAAACCCACAAAACCCAAAAATATACCAGACAGTGCCAAGAAAACTCTGTCATAACCTATATCCCTTATCCAGAGCAGCAAGCTGTGGTGTGAGAATGAGACCATCTTATCCTAAATTTGGAACCCATACGAATGAATGCACTGTCTAAAGGGAAGCAATGTCCTGTATATCATAGCCAGTGTCCTTTTAAAGAGCCCTTCTTTGAATTTTTAGCAATTGGCATTGCTAACCACCTGCTCATTCCTGAAATTGATTTCCTGATACCATTTACTGTGGGTTTTCTTTTTCCTGACCCAGTTCTTACTTACATATGACTGATTAATTCATGCATCTGTTTAATAAAAATTTTTACTGAAGTATCACAGATACACAGTAATGTTAGTGAATCATGAGTTCACAGCTGAATAAATTTTTACAATGTCACCAAATTCATATAAAACTATCCAGATCATGAAAGAATCCACAACTACCCACAACAGAAGCATTCTTCATAGCTTCTTCTGACCACTGCTCCAAAAGAAACTATCCTGACTTTCATCACCATAGATTAGTTTTATACACTTTTTGGTCTTTATAGAACGCGATAATGCAAAGTTCTTTTTGGTATCTGGCTTCTTTGTTCAGAGGTATGTTTGTGAAATTTATCTATGTTGTTACATGAGGCAATATTTCATTTATATTCATTGCTTTCTAGTATTCCATTAAATTTTTTTTTAATGTTTATTTTTGAGAGAGAGAGAGAGAGACAGAATGTGAGCGGGGGAGGGGCAGAAAGAGGAGGAGACACAGAATCTGAAGTAGACTCCAGGCTCTGATCTGTCAGCACAGATCCCGATGTGAGGCTCAAACTTGAGAGCCGCAAGATCATGACCTGAGACCAAGTCGGATGCTTAACTGACTGAGCCACTCAGGTGCCCCTCTAGTATTCCATTTTATGAATATGCCACAATTTATTTATCCATTCTACTGTCAATGGATATTTGAATTTGCAAGGTTTGGGCTATTATAAATAGTGCTGCCGGGAACATTGTTATATATGTCTTTTCATGTATATGAGCACATAATTTTTATGGGTAAATCCCTAAGAATAGAATTACTGAATTATAAGGTATATGTAGAATCAACTTCAGTTGATGTCAGTTTCCAAAGTGATTGTGCCAATTAACACACGCACCAGCAGTTTATGAGAGTTCCAGATCCTCCAAATCCCTGACAAATCAGTCCCTTATATTTCAGCTATTCTAGCCATCGTGGTTTTAATATACATGTCCTTGATAACTGCTATAGCTGACTATCTTTTCATGTATTATTGACATTTGCATATCCTTTTATAATCTTTTGCGTATTTTTCTCTGGTCTGTCTGTATTTTCTTTATTGTTAAATAGCAGTTCTTTATATATTCCAGGTATAAGTTCTTTGTTGGGCATATATTTTGAAAATATCTTCTCCTCCCCTGTGACTTGAATTTTCATTATTTCAGTGGTATATTTGATAAGTGGAAGTTAATTTAAATGTGGTTCAACGTATCAATCTTTTCCTTTTTGATTAGAACATTTGTGTTCTACTTAAGAAAGTTTTGCCTAGCCCAAAGTCACAAAAATATTCCTCTTCTATTATCTTCTAGAAGTGTTTGTATTTTAGCGTTCCATGTATACTGCAATCATTTGCTGTTGACTTTTGTGTCTGGTATCAGAAAAGAGTTGAGATAAATATTTTCCTCTTGGAAATGTCCAATTGACCTAGCAGTCTGTTTCTGGACTCAAATTCAGTTTTATTAGACCAATGGATTCACTTTGTATACCACATTATCTTAATTGTAACTTTATATACATATATATACATTTATATACATATATAAAAAGTTACATATATATATATATATATATGTATATTTTGGTTTAAGACTTGTTGATTCTTTTTGTCCTTGGAATTTCCATAGAAATTTTAGAATTTTTGTGTGGTTTTTCCCATATTCAAACACAAAAACATGCTGGAAATCTAATTAGGATTGCATTGAATCAATCTGGGGAGAACTGACATCTCTACAACATTGAAACCTCCAACCCATAAACATGGTATATTCCTCCCTTTATTTAAATCTTCTTTAATATCTTTCAATTACATTTTTTAATTTTCTATATAGGAGTCTTACATAATTTTGTTAAATTGATTTCTTCTTTCTTTCTTTCTTTCTTTCTTTCTTTCTTTCTTTCTTTCTTTCTTTCCTTATTTTTATATTTTTATTTTTAGACAGAGCACAAGCAGGGGAGAGGGGCAGAGGGAAAGAGAGAATCTTAAGCAGTCTCCATGATGTGGAGTCCTGCCTGGGGCTTGATCCTATGACCCTGGGATCATGACCTGAGCTGAAAACCGAGTCAGACAGATGGTCAACTGATGGAGCCACCCAGGTGCCTCAGATTTATTTCTATAACTGTGGTGTTTTTGATGCTATTATTAATAGTATCATTAAAAATATTCATTTTGGGGGGACTAGTATGTAGAGATACAACTAATGTTTATATGTTGACCCTACTAATTTTACTTAATAAGTAAAGTTTATTAAGGTTATTTTTGAATTTCTATGTTCAACAATATGTAATTTATGAATAATGACACTCATGTTATTACTTACTTTTTGATTCTTATATCTTTTCTTCTTGTCTTACAGCAGTGATAACTTAAAAAAAACCTGAAAGCTTGTGTAAAATTTATGAGATTTTTTTCATTAACTGCCTAGAAATATTCACCAGTAAAGCTATCTTGGCTTAAAGATTTCCCTGTGGGAAAATCTTCAAATATGAAATCAATTTCTTTGACAAAATGAAACTATATAGATTTTCTATTTCTTCTTATATCAGTTTTCAAGTAATTTCTCCATTTCATATTCGACAAACACTTCAATAATATCCTCTTTGATCTTTTTTTTAAGTTCATTTATTTATTTTGTGTGTGTGTGTGTGTGAGAGAGAGAGAGAGAGTGCACACTGGAGTGGGGGAGGAACAGAGAGAGAAGGAGAGAGAATCTTAAGCACGGTCCACACTGCTAGTGCAGAGGCCAATGTGAGGCTCAAACCCATGAACTATGAAATCGTTACCTGAGCTGAAATCAAGAGTTGGACGCTTAACTGACTTAGCCATCCACGCACCCCACCTCTTTGATATTTTCAATATCTATAGAAAATTTTTAATTTTGTCCCCGTTTTCATTACTAATGTTGGTAATTTGTGTCTTCTCTCATTTCCATTGTCAGTCTTCTAGCTGTTTATGAATTTATTTAGTCCTTTTAGGAACTTTCAATTTGGGCTAGGTTTATGTGACTATTAATTATACTTATAATGTTTTCTTGGTCCTTATATGTTTTCCCTGAAATTATATTTCTTAAAAACAAATCTAGTCACATAAATATTCTGTTAAAAATAACTTCATAGGTTTATCACTGTCTATAGAATAACTTCCACATCTATTTGAAGGCCTCATTAAGCTTGTGCTGGTTTGGTAGGAACTTTATTATTTCACCATCTTGGAGTTTTCTAGTCTCATCCTTAGGCACTCTCCCTCTTGAATCTTATGCTTTATTAAATTTCCACTGCTAAAACTCCTGTCCTTTTTTTGTGTGTAACAAACTACTCATGCCGTTCTTATACATTACACTTTTTTCCCATGCTTCCTTTCCTTTGACAGTGCTATTTTTCTGCCTGGAATTTCCATCCCTTACTTGATCCACCTGACAGGATCCCTCCAGATTTGCCTTCACGGTTATCCTCTTTGTCAAGACATTTAAGGCTACTTTACTACCTAAAAAATTAATTTTGCTCTCTTTTATACCCTGTAGAGATCTGTATCCTCCAGTGGGCTGTGGGATACCTGCAGGAAGGAACCTAGATACCTAACAAATTGTCCCCCATCCTGTAGCAATCAAAAAGTGGTGTATTTAATCAAGTTTATTTACCTTTATTCCTTTCCTAACTATTTTTCCTTGACCTCTCTTTCTAGGAAAGTGTATCTGAAACATCAAGCAGAAGAAATGTGATAAGAAGTTCTAGAGTTATTAGATTCACATGCTAACTGCGCCAACTACAATGAGCAAGGTTTACAGGAAAAATAAAAATAATTTCTACTTCGTCAGTATCCATAAAACTCCTGTTGCTATTCATCACAACCAGGATAATCATATTTGGCCAAGAGCCTGAATCCACCTAACCACACTCTACTACATTGAATACCATTGGTTAATTACTCATTCAGTGAATTACTAAACTCCTATAACTAAAAATCCTATTGTTCCTGTAGTCTTCTAGAACATATGGGGGTTTGTGGGGGCAGGAGTATAGTTACAAATCCAGGCTGTGTCCATTTTGCTAGCCAGGAATAGAGGTTACATTCATATTATGATAATTTGAGGAGAGTTTGATAGGGACTATTTACAAAGTTTTGTTAGTGTGTAGAGTAACCACAAAAGATAGTGTAGTATTTTCAGCAAGTGTAACAACAGTGCAGTGTACTGTTACCAAACTTAGAGATGAGTGATAAGAAAAGAGAGTGATTGCCAGAGTCCATAGAGAGGGTGGCTACTTGGATAAGTCAGTTTGTAGGAACTAAGACATTGGCTTAGAGATTAGATACAGTCTTCCCAAGATAACTCTGTAAGGAAAGGGCCAGGAGAATAAATAATGAGACATCACTCTTTTCTATCCCTCCCTTCCTTTCTTCTTCCAGATCTCTTGCTTGGGTTCCCTATCGACCAAACTTAATGGGAAGGCAAAGGATGTTGACGTCATTCAACGGGTTACAGAGCTGGGTCAGGGAGATCAGAGAGTGGATCTAGAAGGGCAAATCTAGCACGTGGACCTTGATAAGAAAAGGCATCACTCCATTTTCCAAAAAGGAAGGAATAGTTTCTTTAACTCGACAATTGATAAAGGAGCCCAGATGTCAGCATCTAGGCTTTAGATTGGGTCAGAGGCTCGGGAGACTATGTTCATCCTGAGGCAAAACAGAGGTAAAAAGAAATCCTGTGTTTCATGTCCTTTGGTTTTGCTTTCCCAGGTCTGGCCTTGTTTCTTCTGCCTGTCCTTCAGTTACTCTCTTATGAAAATCAAAGGTTAGCATTACTATTAGCATTGCCCCAGTTACACGCAGAAAACAGTTCTAACCACAAGGAAATAATTATAAACAAAGCCCAGTTAATTATACAAGACATTCTTGGCTGCCCTAATTAAGGCACAGTTCAATACTACTAGCTGGGTAATTTTTTTTTTTTTAATTGTGAATAGATTTAGTGGGAGCTCATCTGGTGAACAAATAATGAGATCAGTGTCTCAGAAAGAATCTGATTTTAAAAAATTATTCACCAATCATTTCTTTTCTCCTGCTTTATAGAACTCCTTCCCCCTATGGCACAGATATAGAAGAATGTGAATTTACTCTCCATACATTTTGAAGCCCAAATTACTGGAAGCTAGGGGATGTTTATTTCATCAAGTGGGAAGGGCGTGAGAAATGGAGGATGTTCCCACTGGGATATGTGTGTGTTTCATTGGTGGTTTGGTACCTTTTGTGACTGGTTTCTTCCTCACAGAAGTTTCTGTGTTTCACAGGCTCAGCTGTCACGTAGACACAAACAATGTGACAATGTGAGAAGGGGCTATCCACAAACTATACTTTCCTTTTCCCTTTTCTTTTTTTCACACACACACTAAAGGGATACAGAGTAGTCAAATACATGGTTTTGTAGATTTTAAAAAGTAGTTCGGATATCTAGGATATAACAGTATGATACTGGTTTGGTGGGCTTTGGTGGGCTTTGGTGTCAAATGAAAGTAGACTAAAATCCTGGCAAATAAATACCTTTCCTGTATGACTTGAGCAAGTAGATTAACTTCACTGAGATCCTTTTCTGTATGATAGGAATTATATGTTCCTTGCGGTACATGGTACATATACAAATCATGGGATTTATTTTGCTTTTTTATTGTTTATTTTTCTGATCTGAGAATTAAATTAGACAACATATGTGAAGGTCATCCCCGTTGTCTGGCACATGGTAGATGCATAGTCACTCCTGATTTTATCCCTCTTCACTTATTTCCACTCTAATCACCCATTTCTTATCTTCCAAATGCTCTTGTTGTCTGTTCAGGATACCCTCTGCATGAGATAAAAAAAGGAGAGGGAATGTTACTGGGACGAGATGTATGTGGAAAGAGTGGTAATGAGAATTAAAATATACTATACTTGGAGCTTTCCTCATATTATGTTCTCTTAGTGGGAAATTTTGGTTAATTTGAATTTCCTATTTTTAAGCTGTCATGCCTGTACTGTAAGTAAATAAATGGGTTGGCCATTATGCAGTGAATATGGTTTATGCTAAATTTAGATACTCACTAATTTAGTATGTGGGTTTTTAATGCACAGACCCAATCCAGAGAAGATAAAAAGAAATAAAAGACTTTTTATACAGTTAATTCACTCACAAAGGCAAATTTATCTAATTTATGTCTTTTGATATAGGCATTTCTAGTAAGTGTCTACCAATTATCACCCTAATCAGTTTCCAATTCCTATCAGTTCCAGCTCTAAATATTTCTCATGCCCAACCTCTTCCTTTCCATCCACATTACAGGGGTGGAAAATGGCAAAATTTGTGTTTAGAGAGATAATTCCCTTATGTAAGGTGGATTTATGGAGATGAGTTTAGAAGCATTGAGTTTCCAATCAAAATAGCTAACGTGATCGTGCCCTTACTCTCTTTCAAGTTGTCTTAAGGCCTCTCTATACCTAATTTCCTTCATTGTTTATAATAGTCCCATTTGGGAAGTATTAGTAGTATTTTCTATTTCTCAGATTGGAAGGAGTGAGTTTAAGCATTTAGTTAACTCCTCTAGATCACACAGCTAAAAACTGGTTGCAGCTAAGAACTAGTTGCAAAATTAAACAAAGATCTTTCTGATTCCAAAGTCCATGTGACTAATCACTGTGTTCTGGAGAAGCCTATGTGAAAAATAATGGGACCCAGAGCTAGGACAGTATTATTTAGGGTGGAGATGACAGATGGATTCACAAACTATTTGGTCAATAAAATCTGCTGCCTTGGAAATACACTGAATATTGGAAAATGAGGGGAAAAGCAGAGTCTGGGATGATTTTCAATGCTCTGTTCTGGGACAATAATGGTGTTATTTACTGAGAGAATGCAGTAGGGGGTACACCTGAGGTAGAGGGAAAGGAAGGGAGAAACATGATGATTTCAATTTTGGACAAATTAAGTTTGAGATGTCAGTCAGATGTCCAGGAAAAGAAATTCAGTGGGCATTTGAATATGCCAGGCTAAAAATTAGACAAGAGGTAAAATTTGGAAATCAATAATATGCCTTAAAGCTATCATGGGATTGCCAGAGGAGGGGATACAACAGAGGCAGTGGGCTACAGATGAGAACTTTAAAAGAAATAGGTGGAGAAAAAAGATCCAGGACTGTAGGTGGGGGGGGGGGTGTCAAAGAAAGGGTGAAATCTCTACAGGCAGTAGCAAATAACAAAGGAAGTCATAATAAGCAATGTAAAATGCAGCATGGATATTTAATAATAGAGTTAGAGTACTATAACAAATAAAAAACCAAATTTTAATAACTTAACACAATGAGTTATTAACCATAATCATTCAAATTGGATAATCCTGGTTATCAGGCAACTTTCCTCTACTTGGTGACCTAGAGATGCGGAGCCTATCCGTTACATGCCCTGTGCATGGCCTAGTATCTTGGAGTCTTTGGCCTCCATCCAGCAGGTAGGCAAAGAGAAGACAGTGCACATTTGCTTCTTAACTACCTTGGCCCAGATGTATCACACAACATCGTCACTCAAATTCTACTGGAGAGAACCAATCATATGGGTCCATCTAGATGCAAGGGAGCCTGAAGTATGTAGTTCATTTCCCCCAAACAACTCCATGCTCTGGAAGAGAGGGCACACATTTTGGTGTTCAGCCATCTCTGCTAGAGCAAGATTAAAACTGAGGGGTCTATTGAAATTGGAAATGTGAAGACTGTTGTTGATCTCTGCCAAGTGTTAAAGTGGGAATCTCTTCCATAGGCGGTTCTATTCTTTAAATAACCCCTGACTGGCCCTCACCTCAGCCTACATATATATGGACCCTGTGTATTGGTGTCTCAACTAAGCCAACATTCGTTTAGCATGTTCTAGCAGTTTGATGAAGATTATAGATGCAGTGGAGCCATTAAAATATGCTCCCTAGGGGCACCTGAGTGGCTCAGTCGGTTAAGCGTCTGACTTCAGCTCAGGTCATGATCTCCTGGTTCCTGAGTTAGAGCCCCATGTCGGGCTCTGTGCCGACAGCTCAGAGCCTGGAGCCTGCTTCAGGTTCTATTTCTCCCACTCTCTGCTCCTCCCTCTCTCATGCTCTGCCTGTCTCTCTCTCTCAAAAATAAATAAACATTAAAAAAAATATATGCTCCCTAGCTTTCTGCCATCAGAAATCAAATCATACAGCAGCAGTTATAGACATCAAGTTTGAAAAAAAAAACGTGCTCACTATCAAGAATTGGTGGCTTTATCATATACTCTACCACAATCCACAGGAAAGTTTCCCTGGGAATTAATTAGGCCCATTAGCATAATATATTGTGACAATATTTCACAGTCATAAAACAGTTGAGGTTGAAATGTTAAAGTGACAGAATAGATTTAAAGTAATTAAGTGAAAAAAAAAAAAACCCAAAGAGAGAGAGAGAGGGAGAAACTAATCAAACTAAAAATTGAGCTGGGGCGTTTCATCTGAGATTGCATTTGAATCCCCCAACAGTGACAAAGACCAAATCAAGTGACCCCAACGGTGACCAGGTTCGTTGTTTGAATGATTGATATCATGTATTTGTTTGTAACTATTTCTGAACGTAGTTTTCTTGAGATAGTGATTTTTAACACCCGCTGGAAAGTTTTACAGTATAAACAGACTTAAGACTGTGGCTGGAAACGTCCATAAACACACACAATTTGGCAAGTGCAGCTAAATGGTTTGGGGTTTGACTCACTCTTTTTTAGTAAAGGAGGATGAGTAATTCACTTCTAAATGTTATTTTGGCAGAATGTAGACATAGCGTTAGACCTACAGAAAACCTAGTGACGGATGCTGGGGTCACTTTCTCATGTTCGAGAAATTATTTTGTTAAGCCCTTGAACCAACCGAGAGAATTTATTCCCTCAATGACCAGGTCTATTAAATCCAGCTAGGAATGGGATGCTTACACCTGTGAATGGCTAATCTAGCCACTAATTCAAAGAGTCCTAGGCTGCCACCAAACAGCATTAAAATTTTGATTATTTTATGGCTTGTCCAAATGCCCAATCCCCCAAGCAATTGTTGTAATTTACACAAAAAAAGAAAAAAGCTCAGGGAAAAGAATATCCATCTTTTAACATTATCCACAAGGGTCTGGTTCTGACTGCACACATAAAACAAAATAAAAGTACCTAGCTCAGGCAATTAAAATGTTCTTGTTTTCTATTAAAATAAAATGTGTTCATTTGTGAGTGACTCCGAAAGGAAAGCTTAGGAGCAATTGTCATGGTTTGCTTTGATAAGAGCTGTAGATTTAGTAATGATATTCAAATGACTCCAACAAGAAACCTTCTACAATTTTCTTTCTTCCAGTCCATTAACAATCAAATATTTAGGAAATGTAAATAGTAAATTAAATGCAACAATAGGTAAAATTTGCTTTTCACTTTGTTGACAGATGAAATAGGAAAAAATAGAACCATAGAAACTAGCAGGAATAGTAGAATCAGGAGGGGTCTTAGATACCCTCAGATTATAGATGAGAACAAACTGAGGCATAGAGATAAGTGCTGTTAGTTACGGTACACCTGCTAATTATATACTGAACCAAAATAAGCACCCATAACTTCTAATTTTCTGTCCACCACCCTCTTCCCTATACTGAGATGCTTTAGCACGATTAAATTTACAGCCAGATCTTGACAGTTTTGACTTTGGGAAGCAGCTGGAAGGTCACACAGGGGCAGAGGGAAATGACTAATGATACCAAGGTGACTGTCTCAATAAATAGACTCTGTACTTTGGTTAAGAGTTCATATTCTGATTATTCTGTGTCCTGTTTCCTGACAAATCTGAAGCCTGAGAGTCCCCTCTTAAGCTTTAACCCACATTTACCCCCTTAGTAA
The DNA here is from genome assembly GCF_018350175.1 of Felis catus. Classification (NCBI taxonomy): domain Eukaryota; kingdom Metazoa; phylum Chordata; class Mammalia; order Carnivora; family Felidae; genus Felis; species Felis catus. The sequence continues at coordinate 81,955,484 of NC_058375.1, read as the reverse complement.
ATACATTAGTGGAAAAGTTCTTGGAGATCCTGGAAATCCCACTGGAAATCTAGCTGCTGATGGAAAGCTGCCCTGTGTGCTCGCCTCACCCACTTTGTGCTCTCTGAACTCCTGGACTCTTTGTTCTGTGTCCTCACCTGCCTTGTTTTATGTGCTGTCTACTTTTGGAAGCTTACGTTTATCCCAGCACGAGAGTTTTCATAATCCATTTCCCTTTAATCAAGTTCTGTTCAGCAAGTCATTTATCTCCTGATGTGGCCACAAATTCTGCCACTCACCTATATGCAGTGTTGTGTTTTTGTAAAGAACAATACCAACCCTGATGGTGTGAAGGAACATCTGCCTTGGAAGTAGCATCCAGAAGGTTGAGACTTGATCTTGGGAGATCTATTCATTTTACTTTTTATTTATTTTTTTAAAAACTAGTTCACTGTGGCTATGTCTAAACAGGTGTAAGCTTCCTGAAGTCAAGACTCACAATTTGGGATATTTTTGGTAATTTTATTGCCCAGCACTGAATGAGACATTTAATATTGTCCAAGAATTGTTTTTGAGTAAATATTCAGGAGATGTGAACACTGAAATAATACAACCAGACAGAATTTTGGGTGATTTGGCACCTTGGGAGGGGGCAGGGTTTGAATATAAATCTCATTTTCTCTTTCTCACCAGATTTTTGGCATCTTATCTCAAGATCCTCTGTGGTTAGTCTGAATGTCTGTCACAAAACCTAGCTACCCACAGGAACTTCTTACTGGGAGAAAAAACTACAACTAGTTTAACCTGCTGTTTGCTCTTTAAAGAGTTTTATTTAAAAAAAAACGTAATTAGTCTCTACAAAAGCCATAAAATTTTTGACCAAATATAATCATAAATCTTGCACCTGTCTCTGAGTTTGAAATATATCAAATGATTTAGGAGTTTTTTTTTTTTAAAACAAATTAGTCAACATACTGCACATAATGGACATGAGGACACATGATGAACTATAGAATCTCCTATCAGCTAGGTGTGTAATATTTAAATATAAACTTGAATAAATATTAAAAATTAAAAATAATCTTTGTGATTATTTAGATGAAATCAATCAGGATTTGATCAATTTCATAGTTCTTGATCTCAAATATTGGAGGATTCATTCTGTTTCTAATTCTGAATATGCTTCTGAGACAGGGAGCATGTCTCACAGGACCAGAGAAATAAATAGAGATTTTGGTCTGTCAATTACAGTCAGTGGTGATGATGGCAAAAGATGGTAACAATTGGACAGCAAAAGAAGGTGGCCCAACCACCTAACATTTTTGCACACTGCAGAATTTCAGCAGTCCTATCAGAGTTACTGATGATCCACTGCCATGGAGATAGAAGTACTGGAGATAAATATAGCCTTCAGAACTAGAATTCTTGTATTAAAACAAATGTTCCGGCTTTGTTTTGTAGTGATAGTACAGAAACAAACATGTCTGTGCACAGTCACTCTTCCCCTAACCCAGTGATTGAGGAAACCATGTGTTCTAGAAAGTGCAATTAAAAGAGGAGCCTCTATCAGCTCAAGTCCCCAGAGGACTGTGTAGAATAGAGGCCCCTGCTGACCTGAGCACTATAATGAGCATACTATGTACCTGTAGCATGGGTAGGAAAGAAGTCATTGTGTAAAAGCTATGGGTGTCCAGATTAAGTTGTTGTTATGGCATAACTTAACTCATCCTGACAATAATGAATAGGTAGGTTTAAAACTGAATATACTCGTTGATTTACTTCCGTGCATTTTCCAAAGTATTGTGAACATTGCCCAGTCTCATGAAACATTGATATAAATTATTCTCAGATTCAGACAGCTACAGAATAGCTTAGTTTGGCATGGTAGAAATATGCAGCAGTTGAGTTATTGCATGTATTTTTACTTATATTTTTGCTTTGTGCTGTATTTGAATCTCTGTCAACCGTGAGTGAGATGAATCTATCTCAAGAAGATCAGCTTGTGAAACACTGAATTTTATATGGTATGAAAAGTTAAAAGGTGTTAAGTTCTATTTTATCTTGGGGAGATTTGTCAGAAATATTTAAAGTTTAAAAACACGTAGCTTTCAATTCAGCAAAGGTGAATTGCACACAAATGGTCAAGGGAAAAAGTTGAAAAAGGTGTAAATTCTGGTTTGTTCTACCAAAAAGATTGCAGATTATCTAAATGCCTTTTAATATAGTAACGGTTTAGTGAAGTCTGTACATCCATTTAGCAGTCAATAAAAAGAACATGATGTATATGAATATACTGAAATGGAAGATTGCTTGTGATATGTTTATGTTAATTTTATGTGTCAACTTGACTGGGACACTGAGTGGTCAGATAAACATTATTTCTGGATGTGTTTCCAGATAACATTAACATTTGGATTGGTGGACTGGAGAAGGCATCCCGACCTCCCCAGTGAGAGTGAGCATCATTCAATTCATTGAGGGCCTGAATAGAACAAAAATGTGGAAGAAGGTTGAATTCACTCTCCTATGTGACTGCTGGAACTAGAACATCAATCTCTTCCTGCCCTTGAACTAGGACTTACACCTCTGGTTCACGGGACTTTGGACTCAGATTTTAATTTATACCAATGATTTTGCTGGGTCTCCAGTTTGTGGATGGCAAATCATGTAATAAATCTCATTATAGATATATAGATAGATAGATAATAGATACTAGATACAGAGTTTTTCCTTTATAGAACACTGACCAATACAATGTTGTATAAATAAAGCAAGAAAGTTGTAGAACGACATAGGTAGTATAATCTCTCTCTCTCTCTCTCTCTCTCTCTCTCTCTCTCTGGTTAAGAATTACAAATAGTGTTTGGACATGCATAAAAATGGTTTCAAGAATACACATCAACTTTATAAGTGCTTACACTTTGCAAGTGGGAATAAAGAGTTGATAGACTGATTTTTTGCTTCATATACTTCTATGTTGTTTCATTTCTTTTTTACAACAAACATATACTCTTTATGTGAGACAACAGCTAAAGCGATTAAAGACTGAAATAACAGTTGATGGATGACTGCAATGAAACACTCTTTGGCATGCATACCCTAATCTAGATACAAAAGAGATCACTCTGAAGGGAAAACCAGATTTTCTTTAAAATAGGGATCAATATCGTAAGAAGTCATTAAGACTTTTGCAGAGGTCACAGACGTTGTTATATGTCTCCAAATAGTCACCAGAGAGTGATGGTAATGGCAAAGTTTAATGCTCTAAGAAGAGCTAGTGTTCTCTGACTAATGTCCTTCTAAGCCATTTCTCTTACTAAGATATAAGGGCACAATAAGTGGGAGGCAGGACTTGAGGGCTCCTAGCGAATGTTTGCCAATTACTACTTCTCTAAACCAACTATACAAATGGCATTCTTTGTTGGCATTGTGATGTGAAATAGAAATCTGAAAATAACTATAGTCTTTCATACGATCAAGTAGCCAATACATCCTGCCAACGTGGGCCTCCTAAAATCATTTTGGGGCTAGAATCATCCAGTTTGTATGGTCACATCTCTACCTCGCTCTGTTAGGTATCTGCCAACGCTCCATTTTCTTCTTTGCTGTTTATATGTGGCCGCTGAATGGAAACTGCACTATTCTTTGCAAAATTAAGATTTTCATGGACATCTTGCTCTGTATGATGCCAAGCAGCAGATAAATATCCTACATGAGCTCTTTTCAAAATATTGCAAATAAGGAAAAAGATTTGATGTCATAAAAGAGATGGTTGATTCTAAAATTTCATTTTGGATTTTCTGGTTGCCATTTTGTAGGAAGGCATGGTTAAGTACCTAAAATGGAGCACTTGCTTAAACCAAAGGGGATTTTCTAATCAGAAGTGAAAGCCTCCTGGTACTCAGCTGCGGGCTTGCAATACTGCAGGCCTTCTCTAAGTACGTATCTCAAATTCAATGTCGTCTCTCCATGCCTGTCAATTGAACTGAACCCCCTGATTGTCTCTGCCTAGGACAGTGATCCATTTCTAATGTATGAGGCTACAGTGTTTGAACTCATAAACTGTAAACTGTATTAAATAAACTGCCTTCTGATTGATGAGGGCTGCTCTCATAGGCTAATTTCTCATCTAAACAGTGATATGAAAATTCTTGCTAAAGGGTCGGTGACAGGACTAAATGGGGGTAATAGCAGACTTAATCAAGAAAGACAAATGGGATTCATTAACAACTGGCACTCAGCAGACAATCTTCAGAGACTTCTCAGTACGGTCTCATTGGTCCAATCGAAAATAATTGTATGCTGCTTTTATCACTGAATGCAGAACAAACCCAGTGAAAAAATCTATTGGTGATATTAAGTAGAATTCAAATTTGGATTGAATTTTGTGACAGGCAGCCCATCTTTGGATGCATGCAAGGGACAGAAAAAATTCCCGAGTTTCTTGCTGGGATTTGTTCTCTGATTGATCAGTTTTTCCACATTGTTCATTCCACCTGGTAATTTAATCAACTGGGTCATGCCCTAACTGGCAGGAATGACTATACCAGAAGCATCTGGTCTCTGGCTGGCTTCAGAATGGGCACATAGTCGGTTTTCTCCAAGCTCATTGAACTCCACTTCCAGTAATGCCTTGTCTTATTGAGCTGTTTAGATTTGGCTTCTGTAGTAGAGATGGCTAACTCTCTATCCAAGAGCCATGCTTCCCTTTCATAGTGTAGATGGTATGCTAGAAAGTTTCTTTTAAACCAGGAACTATTTTTCCCAGTCCCTCTGCGTTTAGGTGGGGGAACTGTGACCAAGTTCTTGCCAATGGTTTTTGGGCCAAAGCAATGCATGCCACTTCCAGGCCTGTCCCATAATACGCTCCCACTCAGTCTTTCACCCTCTATTTTCCCAATCTGTCAGCCAGAATCAGAGGATTCAGCAGATCCAAGGCACTTGTAAAAAGTGAAGCCATAGTCAGAAGGAACATGAGTCATGCTTGAGAAGAACAGGGAATTTTACATAAGGGAGAAATAGTTTTGGCTTACAAGAAGCCACTGAGAATTGGGGTTTTATTGGTGATGGCACAGAGTTTTACTTTGATTGAGGCAGCTAGTTATAATGACCACCCTCTGACTTGTTAGCTTTAGTGACCTTATTTAACTCATCTCCTAAGCTTTTAATTTTGTATATAGTTGGGCTTTAAAGCAAGTACCCTTCTGAATTGGGCTTGTGAGCTCTAAGCCCCAGTTCCAAATAAGGTAAAGGTTTTTACAGACCTACGCCAGTCCCCTCCCACCTCCCCATTCTCAAGTAGTAGATGTAATGTGTGGCCCTCCACCCAGCCTCCCAGTGAGAAAATGAGATGGGACGCACATAGTCAAATCTAGTGGACATCTTATTTTCAGGTTTTCCAATCTTTAGTGTCAAGATTTTATATAAGAATTTTTATAGGGATAGCTCTTGTCCCAAGCCACCTGTCTGGCCAGCTTGAGAGGAACTAGAGATAGTGGCCCAGAAGTTTAGTTGCTGCTTAATCTTCTGTCCTTTGGATCCACTTCTGGAGATGTTGGGCTGACAATAGCCGAACCACCCAACTATGGCAGATGTGGCCCCTTCGAAACCCCCATGGCTCTTGCCATTTCCTCATGTGTGTCAGTGGTGTCTACTCTAAGCTCCTGCTACTCTCTTCCTGAAGGTTTCATCTGGGCAGGTCTGAAGTGTCCTTGGGGGCAGACCTCTGTGACAGATGGGACTTGGGGCGTAAGTAACCCAGCCTTCTCACCCCTCAGTAGGGGATAGCTCTGGGGCATTTCTCACACCATCTCCAACAGTTTCCTTGTGGTACTGAGCCTTGGTGTCTACTTAGCTGTAATGCACACTACATGGTCTTTCTTCCTTTCTATGTTTTACTTCCCTATTTCCCTACTGGGGCTTCCTAGGGTTAACATTCAAATTAACTACTTGCATTCAAAACCTTGTTTCTAGATCCACTTTTGGAGAATCTAACCTGAGACACGGACATGCTTCATTTTAGGGATTCTGATGTCAGATATTTTTGAACACCAGTAAGTCAACTGATGGGTAGCAGCTGCTGATTTCTGATGTAGCGAATTACATTCTGCTGTGTGGGGAAGTCAAAACTTTCACCTATACAAATTAATTTGCTGCCTTAAAGCCAGTTAAATTTGACAATTATGTGTAAAATATCTTTTTTGGAGTATGTGTCCCAATAGAGCTGTAATACCAGATACATTTCATCCAGCTGAAGCAGCTTGAAGAAATGTGGTGAGTTCATCTCTCTTCTCTGATCTCCTTCTCTTTTTGAGGGTTCAACTGTACTGTTTCAGATGTGCCACCACAGGGGCATTGTGGCCACTTTACAAGTGGGGGTGAACATTTTCATTCAAAGAACATGTTACCCGCACCTGGCAGGTGCCGTGTCCTGGCAGCTGTCTTAGAGGTGACAGCCCTTGCTGCCAGCTCTGCTGATAAATTTCTACTTGTTTCTGCAGACTGTACTGCTCAGCGGAGACGGCAGTGTGGTGGGTAGGGGTTTTGTCCTTCTTACAATCTCTATCAGTGGCCTTATCTCCCCAAATAAACACACAATCTTACTAAGCTTAGTAACAATTGTGTGCTTTCCAGGATAATGCATCTTCAAGCCTTTGACGTAGACACAAAACACATATGAAAACTAACTAAAAGCATGAGCCTTGCCGTGCACTGCAGTTTTAGGGCAAGTCTTCTTTCCATCCACTTTTTATTTTATGCTGGCAGTGCCCCAGCTATAGCCACAGACAGAGCTGCAACCTGACTAAGTTGCATGAGCATGTCTGACCTTGACTTTGTGCCCTCTCCACGATGTCCGTGCTTTCAACTGACTCTTCCCCCTCAATTTGGCTGCCTCCCTCTGAGGCTTTACGGAAGCCACATTTCCCATGCCTTTCCTCATCATCAGACAATTGTCAGAATGAAAACTCAGCCCCAAATGATTGTAGCCAGGAGAAGATAACGTAATCCTCTAAATTTTCAGCAAAAGCAGGTGATAACATGTCTTTGTCCTCCAGATACCTAAGGCGATGCTAGCCTCACCTCTCAACTTGCCTTCTCTATGACCCATAATAATGAGTAAGTTGACTGGAGATCACAACTTTGAGGGTAAACTGCCAAACATCCATCAGCACCTACTGATGCCTGTGTTATTGCCCTCAAGTATCTCTTCAGGTTTTGAAGAGTGATGTGAGAGAGCCCTCCTGCATTGACTCTAGCCCTTGAGTTGTTGGAAGGGACACTTTCAGTATGGCACCGTATTTCATTCCCGGTGGCTAAGGCTTAGCAGATCTCTCCTAATGAAAGCCACTAAGCAAAGACTTGAAAATTCACCTAAAGCTATAGAAACAAAAGACAGGTGTAAATTAAAGAAGGAAAAACTGTGTTTCTGGGAAAGTTCTTAGAAATTAAAAAAACCAGAATGTGATTACAAAAATCTCACTAGCTACCACAGGAGAAATTATATGTACATATAATATATATGTTTCATTTAAACTGTTTTGTATTGTTTTATTTAAATAAGTGGTAGAATAGTAGACACAGTTATGTACCCTGTCCCTGTTTAGTCACTTAATGCTAAATCTTGAGGTTTGTTTCATATCTCTGTTAGAAAAGCCTTGTTCTACATAATGTACTGATAAATATGGCTATTAGTGTCATGTAAATGATTACATCAAGTACTGGATTTTATCTCTGTAATATAATCATTGTTTTTGCAGTTAATCATAATGCAACTTCAAGCCAACCTAATAACTTTCAAGTATGCATACTTTCTAAAGCACCACAAAACTTAAATATAAAAGCTTTAATTGTCAGACTGTAATATAAAGACTGATGGAATATAGTAAATCTTACTAAACAGATGTTTATGGCTCAAGTTACCATGACCATTAATGATATGGCTTAAGAAACATTTAAAATTAGGGGTGCCTGGGTGGCTCGGTTGAGTGCCAGACTTCGGCTTAGGTCATGATCTCATGGTTCGTGGGTTTGAGCCCAGTGTCAGGCTCTGTGCTGACAGCTAGGAGCTCAGAGCCTGGAGCCTGCTTCAGATTTTGTGTCTCCCTGTCTCTGCCCCTCCCCTGCTTGCGCTCTGTTTCTCTCTCAAAAATAAATAAACATTTACAAAATTAAAAAAAAAACATTTAAAATTGGTCATTAGGAAGAAATCACAAATAATCAAAGTGAGAAAACATAATTAAGAAGATTTCCCTACAGTTTATTAATAAGTGTTAGTGTTTACTTTATGTGCCCAAGGAGTTTACATTGGAAATTGATATTATTTACTTGAAAAGACAAATGTAAACTACATCGTTGAGTTTAGATGCCTTCTCCTCCTTGACACTTTTTTCTATTCATAACATATCTTGCTGTAGAATAAGAATTAATAAATGTTCTGGAGGTTGTGCAATGTGCACATTTTAACCATAATTTTCTGATATGTAAATTGATATCTTACTGTGGAACAACCTACCCAAGATGATTTCTATTAATATGTGTGGATGTTTTTTCCCCAGTAGATTCTCAGTCACTGTGAGCTGAAGCCATTGTGTGTTCTTGTCCTCTGTGGATTCGGCCCAGCATTAAAGCACTGTGTCTTGCATATCATAGACACAGAGAAAAAAAATAGTGGCTGAACTGAACCATGCTAAATTAGATATTAAAAATCATTCTTTATTCATCTTCTCCTCCTAGCCTCTAGGTAACAACAACAACAAAAGACACAGTCAAAGAAGTTTCTTGCTTTGGGGTCGCAATCCATGATAGTGACAGGAACGGAGTGAGACATGGTATAAAAATAGACAACTATCTGATAGTGATCATCATGTAGAAGTAATACCTAAACTTTTTACATGATTTCAAGGTCTGACTCATTGCTTTTGGAAAACTGGCAATCTAATTTAAAAGTCAGATCTTTGCAGCATGACAGAACCTCCTTGGGAAATAGACAGCTACAACTCCTGAGCTAACTTTGGCACTAGGAGAGTGGAGGAAAACTTACTGGAGAAGAGTACCAGGAATGCAAAGTCAGGGGTGGTGGCTGGGGCTGCCTACAGGGACAAGCAAAGACCCATGTGGAAAGCATCTCTCTGACTCCTGTAAATGGAGTGGATACCTTTGGGGAAGTATAACGGAGACTCGGGAAACAGAGAGGACTTACATTTGAATCCTTATGACTTACTAGCCACCTGATTTGGGGAAAATTATTTTTTTGCTCAGTTTCTTTAAATATAAATGAGAAATCATTATAGCATCTACTTCCTGATTTAAATGTGAGTCTTCATGCGGTCATCCATGTAAACCAACGAGCTGTTCTAGCAGATAGTAAGTGCTTATTAATGATAGATACTGTTATTACTGATTGTATAAATTGCGTTCTAGGAAGGGGAGTGGGGAATTGTCCTTTTGAGTGTATTCTCAGCTTGCCTATAGATTGGTCTTTTTCTAACGAGCATTCCAACTGTAGATAGGGAAGGTAGTTGTTCAAACACAAGCCTTAGGGCAGAGAAAGATGAATGATTGTCTTTCTGAAGGGAAATTGGATCCTCCTCCCGTTGATACCACTGAAGCACAATAAATAATGCCAAGAGGGCCTCCAATGCTGCCTGTGTAAGCAAGAGGTATATAATGATAGGTTTGAGATGAGTAATTTTAAAGCACCATGAAAGAAATCATTAGGACCTCTAAAATGAATCCGGAAGCTTCCCAGGGCAACTACGCTGACCTTCTCTGGGAGATCTAGGTCTTAAAAGCAAACACCAACATCTGTTTCTACCCTTGAAGAATGGCAGTAAGCAATAACATAAAAGTGATAAAAAACAGTGATAGCTACAACTAGTTAATTCATTTCCTTCTGTATTCATGTTAATACACTGGCAGATTGTAATGCCATCTGATATGTGGATACTAAGAAACATACTTTAAGAAGGGGATTGGCCTGAGTCCCCCTGGGTTGTACTGTGCCCCGAAGGGCTGACTATGAGAAAATCTTATGAGAGTAGAAGTTCCAAGGCAGACAATTTAACGGTCATTCATTACCAATGGAAGCCGAAAATTATCAACAGGGAATTAGAGCTGGATGGTGATAAACAGAAAGAGAAATGTAGAGGGAGGAGAAGGGACATGTGGAAACAGAGACATGTGGCAATGCGGACGGATTAGAGCTGAAGCCACAATTATTGATGCTCTCATACTGGCCTGAGAAAGGGAAGACCCCAAAAGAAGTGTGCCAAATCGGGCAGAGCTGGACTGTCAGAGATTGCCAAGGAATGCCCCCAAAGACTGACTACTGTGAAGGAGGATTAGAGGTTAGATGGACATTCCTCCTCCCCAGAGACTGCTAGAATGTGCCCCCACACTCAGCACTTATTCATTCAGACACTTCCCACTTGGCAAATGAATGGCAGGTATCACACCCTTTCAGCTTCGTCTGGGCTGATATCTGGCATGTATCATTTCCTTCTTTCCTCAATTTTCCATTGTCAAATCATCCATTAAATTGGATTGAGCCCACCTAAGCCAGCCTGTCTTGGAGTGCCCAGGGGAGATTACTTTGAAAGGAACAAGACCTTGACTGTCAGGCAGGTTAGCCCAAGCTCTCAGAGCTCAGCTTCTCACCTCTCAGAAGTCCTGTGATATCTCAGAGGGCTCAAGCAACGTAGCATGTTTCCCCTTCTCAGCACCTTTTTTTTTAGGGGGGCGGAGAAGGCTCAAAAACTGTGATTACCCTCTGTTCTAGTCTCAAGACTTTTTTTTTTTTAAGGAGAGGGCAGTCAGAAAAAGGATGAGGTAGAGAACAGGAACTGTGAACAGTTCTTTGTTCTTTGATATATTATGTTCAAGACTCACTATTAACCTTCTGATATAATTTCCCCAACAGGTGTTCGATAATTTGGGGAAGAATTTTAACTGTGACACCTCAACTGGTGTTTCTGTCAAAAATCATTTGTTCAAAATTTTAAAAAGAGAAGTCCCACAAAAGCAAGCTGAATTAGCTCCTTGTTTTTCAGAGACCACTAAAACACATTTTTCTTGTACTGATCACTTTCCAGGGTGAGGTGTCTCCCCACACAGGGCATAATGGCAGCATTGTTGTCAGTAGAATGAAAAGCACACCGACTTGAGTGAAATGGGAAGCTGGCAGCTTCCACAATGTGTCCTGGATGACACTGTGTGTGGATGACAGAGTTGCTGTGTTTTAAACAGGAGCCCATAGCCATCAGGAGCTGACTCTTGGAAGGGATTGGTAGGAAATCTAAAGGCAGAAAGTCTCAAGCCAAGTACATTTACCCTCATGTTCTAGGCCTGATCAGCATCTAGGAAAACCCTGTTTCTTAATTCATCTAGGGTACAGTCTTTTTATTTTGTTCGTTTTAACCTATTGGCATTGTAGTGCCATAAGGCTGAAGAGGTGATGGTTAACTTATCATTTTAAACCCAAACTCCAAATTCAGAGAAGATACAACTATCCTATACTTCCCTATATTTGCTTTCCCTTTAAAGGTAGTTTCCACAATTTTCTCAGCAAACTAAATCTTAATTATATTTTGAGTGTGCTCAAATGTGTGTTTGATCACAGTTGCCTCAATCTGTTCCCTTTTCCCATCCTTTCTGCTTTGGTTCAGAATGTTACTATCTTTCATCTGCTTATTGGCATGGGCTCTTAACTGGTGTCTTAACTGGTGTCTCCAATCTACCTTCTAGAATGCTGAAAATTCCATCTTTCTCCAAAACAATGTTGATCATGTCATCTTTCTGTTTAATATCTGTCAATATCTCCCCCTGCTTATTGTCAACTCTTCTAGAGTCCCTTTTTAAATAAACTCCATATACCAGTAAAGCCAGTTGAGGGTCCTCTTGAAAAGTCACCATGAGCAGTTCTGTTCTACCTTGTGAATCCTTCCTCAGTATCTCCTTGCACTTGCTCCTTGGATTTTCTGGAATACTCAGCTCTTGTTGATTTCTTGCTTGTCCTTCACTTTGTGTGGTCACTAGGACTGATAACTCAGTTTTAGATATACTAACCTGACTTCATTGTTGGCCTCTCCCCTGCATATGACTTCCTGTATTCCAACTGGCTTCATTCACTGCAAAGTTGCATTCATTCATTTTTTTTTTGTTCATCCATCCATCCATTCATTCACTTAAAAATATTGTCAAGTACTATATTAAGTATTGAGGAGAGAATGGGGAATGACATACCTTGCCCAAAATTGAGTTGCTTACTCTGTAGTTGAGGATAAAGATAAATCTTGTAGTATGAAAAGTTATTCTCTAAGAAAGTGATGTCTAAGCTGATAACTAAAGGATAAGCAGAATGTAGAGAGAAGAAAGGGGAAGAGTGTTCCAAAGTGTACCATGGCCCAATAAAAGAGCTTTTCAAAGGGGGAAACTTGATCAGGGAGAGTCAATGGCAAGAGATGAGGCTGGACAGCTAAGCATCATTCACATCAAGAAGATACCATGAAGGATAGGGTTTTTTTTTAAGGCCAAAAAGCAATCATTGAGGCTATTAATCAGGGGAGATACTAATTGATTTGAATTGTGGGAAAAACACTCTAGGTTTGTATATAGATTAATTCAAAGTAGGTAAGACTGAGACCAGGGATAACAGATAAATGTAACCACTCATGGAGAGTAGAAAGTGCTAACCATGGTCTGCATTAGTATAGTGGCAATCTTGGTAGTAGAATTAAAGAATCTCAGAAATAGAATTAAAGGGGTTGGTGAGAAATGAAGAGTTATAAATAGTAAGAAAACTATAATGACTAATATTTCTTGAGTGGTTACATATACAAAGGGCTGTTTAATTGTAGTACATGTATAATCTCATTTCATCTTTACACAATCCATGGGGTAGGTACTACCATTATGCCCATTTTCAAATGAACAATCTTAGGCACAGAGGGGTTACAGCACTTGACCTAGGTAACACAGCCAAGAGTTAGAACTGGGATACTAACTCAGGTAGTTTGCCACCAGAGCCTACATTCTTACTTATTAGGCTAGACTGCCTCAGAAAGATGAGCAGCGCCCACTTGCAAACCTAGGGCAGGCTCTCCCACCTCTGTTTTAGTGCCCAGCAGGTTAGGTGAGGTACTGGATGTTTTTCAGTGCAGCTGGAACATAGTTTTTCAGAGGGAATGTGGTGAGTGCTTCTTGGCAAAACTCTAGTTGCATCAAATTTCTAAGTTTAAGAAAACTTAGAAGAGGCCATCTTTGGATAAAGCCTCAATCTATGAGGCTTTGCTAGAATTAGTAATGGTTTGGTTGCAAGGAGCAGAGATTAATTCATACCACCTGAAGGAATGATGAACCCAGACTCAAGGAACTCAATAACTAGGAATAAAACAGCCCAGACTGGGAATTGGGAAGTCAAAAACAACTTCCCTTTCTCATTCAGTTTTCATGAACCTTTGCCCCGGCTTCTTTTACCAAATTAGTAACTCTCACACTTCTTTCCAAAGATTCACTGTCTCTGTTTCTTTCAGTTTGCTCACGGCTAAAAAGGGCTTCCAGCTTTCCTGACCAATGACCATAGTCTGGACCTGTCTGACCTCTGTACTTCTTAGAACAAAATAGAGAGAGAAGTAGTTCATTTGTCCACCTTGAATCACCTGTACAGCTCTGGTTCACTCAGTTGGGATATAAGCAAGACAACATGGAATCACCATTCTGGAAAAAGACAGATTCTCTTAGAATAGAGAACTGGAGCGTTTTGTGTGTGTGTGTGTGTGTGTGTGTGTGTGTGTGTGTGTGTATGTGTGTGTGTTTCTCTAAGCTCATTGCCATTGTCACTACAACAGAGTCTGCTTAAATGCCTGCTTACCGATGAGCTCTTCACTAATCTCCTAACAAGTAGTCTTTGTTAATGCTCCCATAACTCTTCCTTTTATTATTGGCATTAGCATTGGACTTCAGAATGGAAAGGTTAGTGCTCTTGTTATCATTTCTTTCTGAGATTGCCAGCTCTTGACATCTGGCATCACGTGTCCAATATCTTTTGTGTGTCCCTCAATGCCTAGCCCAGTGACAAATGTACAGTAGGCTTCCATAAAAGTTGGCTACATGGAACAAAGAGTGTCAGCAATTAGGAGTATATGTTGGTGTTGAATACCTATGTTGTCATATAACACATCCACGTGTATGTTTGTGCGTTCTCAGTGCAATTTAAATGGTCACTACCTAGAACTCAAATGCTATGTGGTCATTAGACAGACATTATTGTCGATTCCCAAAACTCAAAGTGAAAAAATGGCACTATTATTATTAATATCATTCTAATACATCTTTACTATTCGAGCCTTTTGATATTTATAGAGTACTTTTTATAATATACTTTAGAATCATGCTTACAATTGTTTCATTTGAACAAAGGGAGATTTAGGTTAGGAAAACCCCATTTCTGATATAAATCCTAGTATTAAATTTTTTGTAGAGTACCTTTAGAAATTAATTTTCCCACATTTTTAAGTATTTTCATAATGAAAAGAACATTGGGAATGCTAGGTAAATATTTGGTTCTATTGCACTGCTTAAGGATTTTAAATGGTTTGGATTTTTCAATTAAAATTCAACAGGGCATTTCTTAAGAGTGAGTTTGGAGCATCTTGGGCAAAAAATATATATAGCCATTTTTGATAATTGTCTCTGTCTCTTGCAAGTCTTTCTTCAGGTATTTTCCCCCTCTTTTAAGAAGAAAAATCAGTGAAAGAACAATCTAACAGCTAACTAATCCTCAGCTATGTACACTTTTAGGGCCCTGTGCATGTAATAGACCATCTTGTCACAGTAAAGTGGCTCTTCCAGAACATACTGCAAAAACATTAAGCCCCTTTATTGGATTACATAGATCCAGACTGTGTGGAAAGCTCAGCTTTAACATAGTTCTTCTTTGCTTAAATCCCACCTTCCTCTTTTATTGGCAGAAATTGTGTTCATGACTTTGGTAAAAATATCTGATGTACTGTGGGAAATTTCCCCTCATTTGTAGTTTCTCAGCATCAAGATTGGCTCTGGTGTCCTTTGTTTCTCTGTTCCAGTCTTTAGGCACTAGAGAGACTTGTTCATACCTGAGAGACACAGGCCTGAAATGTTCTGTGTCTGTGCACTGACCCTGTTTCACCCCCTGCCACCAAGGCACCATCCACCTTAGCTGGCATCAGGAAGATGGGATTTCATAGCTGCAATGGCCACTATAGAACATAGGATTCCACACCGTGACTGTGATCACTTTCTCATCTACAAAAAATATCTGACTCATCCCTTTTTTTCTCAGTGACTTTTTGGCACACAACCTTCATAAATCCAACCAATCTAAAATGGTAATATTCAATGATATTTATTGAGTGCTGACTATGTACCAGACATCATATCCAGTACTTTATATAGATAATTGCATTTGATCTTCACAATGTTTTCAATAGAAGTTTTTAAAGATATAATTAACATACATTGAGATATAATTAACATACATTATATTAATTTCAGGTGTATAACATAATAATGATATATGGATATACTGTGAAATGATTGCCTCAATAAGTCTAGTGAATAGCCATCACCACCCAGTGACAATTTTTTTTTATGATGCGAACTTTTAAGATCTACTCTCTTAACAGCAACATTTTTTAAGTAGTAGCTTTATTGAGCTATAATTCACATAGGACAAAAATTCACCCTTTAAAAGTATAGAATTCAGTATTTTTTATGTAGTATATTCAGAGTTGTATAACTATCACCCCCAAAACAAGCCCCACACCTATTAGTAGTCATTCACCATTTTCCCATTCACCCAACCCCTGACAACCACTGAACTGTCTGTTCCTATGGATTTTCCCATTCTGTCCATTTCCTATAAATGGATTATATAATATGTAATCTTTTGTGACTGGCTACTAGTCACAAAAGACTGGGGCGCCTGGGTGGCGCAGTCGGTTAAGCGTCCGACCTCAGCCAGGTCACGATCTCGCGGTCCGTGAGTTCGAGCCCCGCGTCGGGCTCTGGGCTGATGGCTCAGAGCCTGGAGCCTGTTTCCGATTCTGTGTCTCCCTCTCTCTCTGCCCCTCCCCCGTTCATGCTCTGTCTCTCTCTGTCCCAAAAATAAATAAACATTGAAAAAAAAATTAAAAAAAAAAAAGACTGCTAACACCAGTTAGCATAGTGTTTTCAAGGTTTGTCCTTGTTATATCATGTATCAGTATTTCATTCCTTTTCATGGCCAAATATTCCATTGTGTAGTATATCACATTTTGTTTATTCATCAGTTGATAGACATTTAGATTATTTACCACTTTTCAGCTATTGTGAAAAATGCCACTGTGAACATTCATGTAGAGCTATTTGTGTGCACATAGGTTTTTGGTTTTCTTGGGTATTTATCTAGATTTCAAAACAATCTCATAGTATTACATGATCATCATCTTCAGTTGAAGAAACTGAGGCTTAAAATATTAAGTAACTAATTCATGGTCAAATGGCAAACCAGTGTTATTAGATGCTCATTCTCACAGTCAACCAGCCTGGAAACTTTAGTCATCTTTGATTGCTCCCTTCCTCTGACACTATTCATAACAAGTAAGCCTCCAGATCCTATGAGTCTTCCTCTGGCTGGCTTCTTTCCATTCCCAAGGCCACTATAGAATGTGGTAGATACTGCTAATTGCTTACCCACTATGCATTTTCTCCTTCTTCTTTTGTATCAGAGTCCTGACTTGGATATTTGTTTCAACATGCCCAGCTAAAACCTTCATTCCTTTGTTCCAGTTTCATAAATGAGTGGCCACATGTCACTTTCCTGGTCAATTAGAAATAAATCAAGTTTGGATTTTGTTAGCTGGAGCTTTGAGTAAAGTTTCCTAAAGTGTGGACATTTTAATTAAGATAAGCTGTTTTTACCCACCACCACCTTCCTGGAATCTGATATAATAGCTGGCTCTATAGCCACCATCTTTTTTTTTACCATGAAAGAAAGTCCAAGAGAGCTAACCGCAGCTATCTTGGCTCTTAATCCTTGAACCACTCTACTCCAATGCAAGTTTGTCTACTTGTAAACTTAATAGGAAGCGTATCTCTATTTAGTTAAACAATTGCTATTTTGGTGTTTTTTGTTTTTTTTGTTTTTTTTTTTTAATTTTTTTTTTTCAACGTTTATTTATTTTTGGGACAGAGAGAGACAGAGCATGAACGGGGGAGGGGCAGAGAGAGAGGGAGACACAGAATCGGAAATAGGCTCCAGGCTCCGGGCCATCAGCCCAGAGCCCGACGCGGGGCTCGAACTCACGGACCGCGAGATCCTGACCTGGCTGAGGTCGGACGCTTAACCGACTGCGCCACCCAGGCGCCCCTATTTTGGTTTTTTTTTTTTTTTTTTACTTGCAGCTGAATGAAGAATCCTAATTTGGGTTATATGAGAGTTCAGGTCATTGATATCCCTTATTTGTCATTACATGCATTTCCATGGTCAAAAATCATACTCAGGTTGTAAGGTCCAATTGAAGTGATGTTTTATAGAGGATTTCTCAAAAATCCCTATTGGGAGTGACCCCTTCTTACCATATTTACTTTAATACCCAATTAGCATCTCTTACCCAGAATTCATACATATCTTTATACATATCTCCTTTTCCAATTTGACTATATTAGCTTGAGTTCTCTAGAAAAGAGAATCTGAGGAAAATTTTAAGGTGTTGATATTTTATCTTGGTGGTGCAGGCCTAAGGCAGCAAAAGTGAAGAAAAAGAGAAGAGAATCAAGGAAAGATATGTTAATGTGAATCTACTACTTCATAATGAGATATAGCAGATTTCTCAGCTCACATGTGTACTTGGCACTTGAGACTTCACCAGACAGATTTCAAAGAGGAATCAAGCCTCTGAGTAATGTGTGGATGAGAGAAAGAAAAGAGAATTCATTTATCAGACTTTCTCTCATCTCTTTGTTTTTTATTTATTTAAAAAAAATTTTTTTAACATTTATTTATTTTTGAGACAGAGAGACAGAGCATGAGCAGGGGAGGGTCAGAGAGAGGGAGACACAGAATCCGAAACGGGCTCCAGGCTCTGAGCTGTCAGCACAGAGCCCGACACGGGGCTCGAACCCACGGACTGCAAGATCATCACCTGAGGGGAAGTCGGCCGCTTAACCGACTGAGCCACCCAGGCGCCCCTCTCTCATCTCTTATTTATTATTGGGCAAGGTTTATCCTATGGGAAATAACTAATTTTTTTATTTGGTTTGTCAGTACCTTCTCAGGAAGCTAAAGCTCACTCTCTACCACGTGGTGTTTCATTCAAACGTACAAGTAGAGGGAAATCCAACAGAGGTGGGTAGTCAAGGGAGAGACAAAAGGAGACACTCAATGGAATCTGAGAAAGCACGTAAGATTTGGGTCCGAAACTTAGGCAGATTAAAGTCATTCATTTAAAAGTTAATTTTTAACAGAAGAAAGGTTGTGTGTTCAGTATAAAAAATTGGTATGTTCAAAGAAACAGAAACAAGAAACTAATAATTACCTATAATCTTACTTCATATTATAACTAATCAATCTTTTTGGCGTATATCCTACCACTTGTGTATGTCTTTTCAAAACATATACAAGTGTATTATGTGCAATGGCATCATGCTGTATCCAATTTTTGTGGTTTTATTTTTCACTGATTATACCATAAAATTCTTGATATCAGTATTATTCTACTGTTTGATTTTTAATAGCAGCACAGCATTATGTTATGAGAAGGTGCCATATTTTTTGACAAATCTTCCATTTTACGGTACATTGGTTGTTAATGTTCTGGGGGGGGAGAGTTGTTTGTTTTTTTTAGCTATCAAACACTATTAAACACTGTGTGCTAAACATTCTCATTGCTCTATTATGAAAACTTCAATAATCTGTTTCCTCAGTTGAAATTCCTGTGCTGGATTTGTGTCATTCAATATGAACACTTTTAATTCTTTTGATACATGGTGCCAGATTATATTCCAGAAAGTTTTTCAAATCTACATTCAACTAATGATTAATTAGAGGGTCTATTTTTATGCACTGATCTTGTGTGTTATTGTTAGAAAATCTTTTTTAAGTTGGTTGATGAAAAACAGATGTCATTGTTATTTTAAAGTTGCATTTCTTGATTACTAGCACAGATGAATATTTTATATATGTTTCTAGACAATTAGTTTTTCTTCTTTTGTGAACTGCCTGTTCATGCTCTTTGTCATGATTTTAATTTGTGAAGATTATAAGGTTCTTGGGAAAGACTACTTTTAATTCCTACCATAGTCCATTTCCATTAGTACTGGGCCTTGGGGTCTAGCACAGCCTGGGATTTGTAAGATTTGAAGAATGAATGAATGATACCCCACTATTATGTTTTCACTTAGTTACCAATAGAAGAGAATCAAATTAATTTTGCACGTTTGTATTTAGTGAGCAACAAATGCCATTTTTCTCCACAAAAAAAGTTTTTTCTCTGAAGAAAATTTCTTAACTTCTTTTCAACAATAACACCATTTTTAGCCTGAATGGATAAATACAAGATTGGACAGATTCAGCTATTTTCATGTTTTTTTTTCTTTTTTCTCAGCAACTGTCAGATTTTTCTATTCTTACAAGCTATTTTGGAATACTCAGACACAAATAGGGATTTATTATCTCATTTCATTATAGAAAATGAAAGCACTAAAATAAAACATCTCAAAAACTCATCTCTGAGAATATTCTACAAACTTGTGCTTTTTCTCGACTATATTACACAACTGAGCCCACCAGGAAGATAATACTCAAACTTTTTTTGAGTCTAATTGTTCTTAAACTGACCTGCTTCTTCTTTTCAGAGCATTTTATTTTCAGCAGAACTTTTATTTTCATTGAATCTGGGGATGTGAAAGTGACATATAATAGATGTGAAGATTTAAAAAAATGTTATGTTTATTTATTTTTGAGAGAGAGAGAGAGCGAGTAGGGAAGGGGCAGAGAGAGACACACACACAGAATCTGAAGCAGGCTCCAGGCTCTGAACTGTCAGCACAGAGCCCGACGCAGGGCTCGAACTCATAAACTGTGAGATCATGACCTGAGCTGAAGTTGGCTGTTTAACTGACTGAGCCACCCAGGCACCCCACAGATGTGATTTCTTTTAAACATTCTTACAGATGTTGCACTTGAATATGCACGCATACATGTATGCTTATAGAGACACACAAACATATGTCTATTCCTTTCAGGCAAATTATTTTTCTTGTTAACTTTTGTCAAGGATTTCCTGTCATGCAGAGGGAGTAGAAGCCCCCATTTTCTGAGGCAGTGATTGGGTCTCATGCATATAAACATACAACCATACATAAGACCTGAAGATTCTAGAATAACAATTGTTTCAGTCCTTTGTTTTCTCAATAAAGTTGCAAATGATTAAAGCCACATATTAATCGTGTAATTTGGAGAATAAGGAAATTATAGAGAAAGAAAGCCTGTAATTCCATCATTTAGTGATAATAGGTAACAACATTGTATTATAGTTTCACCAGTTATTTTTTATAGAATTCCCTCATTTATTTTTCAGATACATAACATATACATATATGACAAGACTGTAATAATAGTTGAAAATGATATGTACTGGCATTTTTGATTAAAAAATTTATTCTCACTCTGAAAAATTTGCTACCAACCAAATATCATTTGTATGCAATTTCCAGTCATTGAATACTTAGGTCCTTTTTTCCTTTTCTTTCTTTCTTTCTTTCTTTTTTTTTTTTTTTACTATTATTATAAGCAATTCTTTAAGATCATTGTTTAGATTCAAGAGAACAGGCAAGTTTGTCTGTAGATATTTAACCTTATTATTTCCTCCAAATTGTTGCTTGTATTGTACTAGAGCCATCATTTATTCATTGGCTTAAAATACTACCTTTATCATGTGCTAAATTCATATTTGTGTCTGGAGTTTTTATCATATTAGTGTTGCCATAAATTCATAGTCACTGACTTCAGCCAGGTTCTTATGACTCATTTTTATATCTTCATGCTTGGCTTCCATTTCTATTCCCTTCAGGTATTAGAACTTCACTACAGCTCAATGCCCCCTTCTAAACCTTCATGCTACTCCCTTAACTCCCTCTTCATCAATAAGATAAGGCCACAGTGGGATTTTTCCCAGCATCCCTGTATTAATTTTGTAAGGCTGCTGAAATAAAGTACCACAAACTTGGTGGCTTATGACAGCAGAAATTTATTGTCTCACAGTTCTGGAGGCTAGAAGTCTGCAATCAAGTTATCTGCAGGCCATGCTCCCTCTGAAACCTGTAGAGGAGAATCCTTCATTACCTCTTTCTAGCTTTTGGAAGTTGTTGGCAATCCCTGGTGTTCTTTGATTTATAGATGCATTACTCGTATCTTTGTCTTGGTTGTCGCATGGCTGTCTTCCTTCATGTATATTCACATCGTCTTGCTTCTGCGTGTGCCTGTCTTCAAATTTCCCTCTTTCCCTCTTTAAGGACATTCCTATTATATTGGATTAGGGGCCCACCTTACTCCAGTGTGGTCTCATCTTAACTAATATCTGCAATGGCCCTATTTCTAAATAAGGTCACTTTCTTAGGTAGTGTAAGGTAGGGTAAGGACTTCACATATTTTGGGGGAACACAACTCAACTTAGAACAACCCCTCCTTATCTACACACTTACTCTATACACTCTCATCTTACTCCTTTTGTAACACAGGATAAGGTTTTCTTTCTGTTCAGGTTAATTCAGCGTTCATTATTCCAACCTCTCTTATGTCTTATGAAACTCTGCACCATTAACTAGCCACTCTTTTTGGCTCGTTCATCTTCTGCCTCTTCACTAAAAACTCCCCTGCATTCTGAACACGTGCTCATTTCCCTCATCCTACTAAGCGATCCATCCCTTAAACCTAAACCCCTCCTTCTAGTTATAATGACATCTTTCTCTTCTCACCATATTAGATATTTGCATTTCTATCAGTAGCTTTAAATGTTAGTTTACAGTCTTCACAGAGTTGACATTTTAGTCTTTTGACACGAATCCTGTGTGTCTGAGGACAATTAAAGAAAATCAAAGTTGAGTTGAAATGTCAGTGCTGGATAGTTGGCTCAGATTCCTTCCTAATAAAGGAACTCAGTTTTCCCATGAGCTTGATAATGTGTGGGCCAATATTCGTGATTCAGAAGAAATATGACTATGTGTTCTGAATGTTTGGAATTGTCCTTAAGTTGTATTAACAGAATGTTGGATACATCACACTTACATCACATAATTTTCCTAGTCACATTTATTAAACTTTAAGCTAACAAGACCTGGGAACAAGATTAAATTATCTTTGTATCTGTAGAACTTAGCAGAGATCTTAGAGCCTATGAGGTGACCAGTTAATATTTTGGTGATGGATGGACTCATGGGTGAGCCAATACCATCTTTCCCAAGATAGCTAGTGTTACAAGGTGAAACTTGGTCCATATAAAGACCATTTAAAGACCAGTTGCATGCCTTAAACTCATTATTTCAGTACTTTGGCAGTGAAACAGACTGGTTATTATAAAAGTATTTTTTAAAACAGAAAGTAAAACTGTGTTTCTTAAGCAAGTATTCTATGGGAACATTGTGTTGTGGAATGTTATATGAAATAAAAACATTTCTTTTTTAAAAAGTGTTGTGTGGAAAAAAGTTTGGCAAGGATTGCACTATATCTATCTACATCTATATCTATATCTATATCTATATCTATATCTATATCTATATCTATATCTATATCTATATCTATATCTATATCTATATCTATATCATATCTATACCTATACCTATATCAGTATCATCTGTATCTATCAATATCTAGATATCTGGATATATTTTCTTTTATCTAGAAATTCTTAGAACCCATATATCATTTAGATTTGCAATTGGCTGCATGTGCATGTGTAGGTATAAACAAGTAGGGGTTTATTTTTCTCATGTAGGAAAAATAAATGCAGAGATAGGCATTCAGAATGGAATGGTAGCTTGGGATGCCACTAGCGGTCAGACTTCTTGCCTCATTCCTCTCCACCCTCTTTAACACAGTGCTGGGCTTTGTTCATCATGCTCATGCTCACATGGTGGCTGCTGTATTTCCAAGCATCTTACTTGCTTTCTAGGTAGGTAGAGAAGAGACTAGTCAAGGGAAAAAGCTGGATGACAGGGAAATATGTCCCTTTATTTCAGAGAAGAATGTTTTTCTCAGTTGTCCACCTAGTGAACTTGTGTTTATATCCCACTGGCAGTTTGTAGGTCATGGGACTATCCATACCTATACAGGAGTCTGAAATAATGAGTGTTCTTAACTGGTGTATTGCCATTCGAAGCAAAATCGGGAATGTATCAGTGAGAAAAGGAAGAGGGAATGGATGTTAGGCTGGCAACCAGCAGTGTCTATAACTAATGTACATTGTGACTTCCGAGGTGGGGAATATGGGCATGTGCAGTGTTTTCACACCATCTTTTCCCACAGTTCTTTGTTTTGTACCCTCTTGCTGGTTGATAGAGTCAATCGTCAGACTGTATATAGGTATAGGATACATGGGGAAGGACATATCCTCATAAGCCTTCCTTTAAGAAGGCTTTAGAGGCATTCTGGCAAGAGTATAATGGTCATCATGGCCTGAAAGTGGCTTTTCACAAACTTTAATCTCTTTAGCATATAATTCTGTCCTTTCTTTGACAAATAGTCAGAGAAGTTAGCCTTTATCTCAGACTGTATTTCTGAAGGACCTGAGCTTTATGTTGTTTTTAAGTTACAGCACTCTGGATAGGCCAGCTGGTAAAGATGTTGACACATTAAGGTATTATCTCATGTGGGAACATAAGGACCCGTTTAAAACAAAACAAAACAAAACACCCTCATGAGAGCTAATTCCTTCTCTGTCCAGCCTGTCCTAAATTCTCACAGTGAATGAAGTAAACTGGAGAAACTTACATAAGATAGTTCTTATTTAACCATGGTAGATTGATTATAGTAGTGAACTTTCTTTTTTTTTGATTCCTTCCATCAAAGAGGCTGAGTCTATACTTGCCTTGGCAAATATAATGTGGGGGACTGAGTGTGCCAGTTTGGAGCCTAAGTCTTAGGAGGCCCTGTGTGTTTCATCTTCCTCTCGCTTGCTCCTTTGTCCTCTCCATAAGAGTAAGGCTGGGCTTGCTTGCTGGAGAACAGTCATGTGCAACAGAGCTGAGACGGTACAGACCTGTGAGAGAACCCAGTCACGGTCAGCATTTAATTGACCTACGCTAGCAATAGACACATGAGTAAGTCTTGCTGAGCCCAGCTCCAATCAACACTACTCGTAAGCAATAAGTGTTTATTGCTACAAGCCATGACGTTTTGTATTTTCTGTTGTTGATACGTATATTACCATGGTGGTAAATAGCTGATACAAGAACTCTGCTGAGAAGGGATGCTGAACAAGCTATGAATAAATAAATGGAAGTGTCTGGCATACCATTACTTCCCTATAAACACCCGTCCTCATGTCTCCTCCCTGAATTTCTTATCTTGTTTTATAAATTTCATCCCAATTTGTGTACAAGCTTACTGACTACTATCTTTGCTCTTTATTTAGTAGTATTATTTTAACCACATCTTTTGAATGTTATAGGTAATATTAAATTTTTTAAAGTAATTTTTATTTTCAGAAGTTTAAAAATGTTTAAAATGTTTAAAAATCATATATAATAAACTGAATGGGATGGGTAGTTTTAAACATTTTGTTATATTTGCTTCAAGTGTCCTACTTTGTGAAAGTGTGCTGCTTCTTGTGAAGTTAGGAACCTCTGATATCCCAACTCCCCAGTCTTATTCCCTTCCTTGTTTCCCAGAGCCAGTCACCTGATGGATTTAGTGTATATACTGCCAAGGTTCTAAAAAAATACTTTAACATACATATATATCCACAAACAAATGTTTTAAAATTTAGGTTTTATCATTCAGGTGTGCTGAAGCCAACAGCTCAGGAAACAATTGCCACTGAAAAGACAGTCTGTCATAGCTCCCAAGAGGAAGAGGCACATCTCACCATTCAGGGCCACCCAGGGAAAAACAGAGTTGGTCAAGAGTCAGACTTAGGGGAAAACATGGACAAGAGCCTTTATTTTGGCTTCCACATAAAGTAATGGGAAAGGCAGGGTAAACAGGTTTAACATGAGCTAGTTCGAACAATTTCATCAGGCTTAAGAGAACAGAGATAGTCTTTAGTTATCTGATACCTGGCCTTGGGGAGATTAGAGCAGGGGAATAGTGACCCTGAGTGTGAGAGCCTGATAGAGGACATGGTTGAGATGTGGGTTGAGGATTGGTTGGTTTGCAATGAAAGGCAGCTTATAGTCATTTACTATCTCAAGGAACGGACTACCCCTGGGTAGGGGAGTGTCTCCATGGTCAGCAAGACTTCTGATATCAAAGCACTAGAAATATAGAAATAAAGCATGATGTTTATCCACAAACAAGACATAATTTGTGTATTTTAAAACTTACATATCTAACTTTTTCACTAACCATCATATTCAGTGAAAGAAGGAACATGCTTAAGATGCGTATATTTTGTTACCTACTTATTCATTTTTTGTTGCTGAACTTTTATTCGCACTTAAGAGTATTCCTCATTTTATCTATATATTCCCTATTTTGGACATTTGGATGGTAGGCAGTAAGTTCTCATGTTACCAGTAATGCTGTGATGAACATCCTTGTACTTGTACTTGCACCTGTCTTCAGGTATGCTGGGTAATAATATGGTTGACAGAATTCTAAGATAACTTCCAAGTTCCTTGTCCTCTAGTGTACAAAGCCTGTATAATTCTCTCCCTTAAGAATAGACAACACTTAATCAGGTGAGTCCTTAAAAGGGACTGGACCCTTCTTCAAAAGAGATTTGAAGCATAAAGGAGATTTTGCTGCTGACTTGAAGAAACAAGTACCCATGTTATGAAGTGCTTATGGATGAGGTCATGTAGAAAGAAAGAGCCTGGGGACAGCCTCCAGAAGCTGATAGTAGTTCTTGGCCGACAATCAGCCAGAAAATGGGGCTTCAGTAATACAATCACAAGTAGTTCAATGCTGTCAACAACCATAGATCCTGGAAGAGGACCCTGAACTGCAGCCTTAGCTGACATCTTGATTTAAGCTTGGTGAGACCTTGAGCAGGGGACCCAGGTAACCACACCCAGACTTGTGCTCCATAGAAACTATGACATCTTATATATCTGTTGTTTTAAGGTGTTAAATTTGTGGTAATTTGTTACGTGACAATAGAAAACTAATACATAGTGTATGTACATTTAAAAAAATTTTTTTTGACGTTTATTTATTTTTGAGAGAGACAGAGACAGAATGCGAGTGAGTTAGGGGCAGAGAGAGGGAGACACAGAAGCAGAAGCAGGATCCAGGCTCTGAGCTGTCAGCACAGAGCCGGATGTGGGGCTCAAACTCGCGAGCTGTGAGATCATGAGCTGAGCCAAAGTCGGACGCTTAACTGACTGAGCCACCCAGGCGGCCCTACATTTTTAATTTTATAAACTTTACAAAATAATCAAAGTAATTATGTTTATTCCAATCAGAAGAAAGTAAGAATAATGAGAGTTCTCATTCTTGCACGTCATTACTAGCAACTATATTGTTTTTGTTTTTTATTTTTAATTTTTTAATTTTTAATTTAATTTTTTTTAATTTACATCCAAATTAGTTAGCATATAGTGTAACAATGATTTCGGGAGTAGATTCCTTAATGCCCCTTACCCATTTAGCCCATACCCCCTCCCACACCCCCTCCAGTAAACCTCTGTTTGTTCTCCATATTTATGAGTCTCCTAAGTTTTGTCCCCCTCCCTGTTTTTGTATTATTTTTGTTTCCCTCCCCTTATGTTCATCTGTTTTGTCTCTTAAAGTCCTCATATGAGTGAAGTCATATGATTTTTGTCTCTCTCTGACTAATTTCACTTAGCAAAATACCCTCCAGTTCCATCCACGTAGTCATAAATGGCAAGATTTCATTCTTTTTGATTGCCAAGTAATCCTCCATTATATATACATATACAACATCTTCTTTATCCATTCATCCATTGGTGGACTTTTAGGCTCTTTCCATACTTTGGCTATTGTTGATAGTGCTGCTATAAACATTGGGGTGCATGTGCCCCTTTGAAACAGCACACCTGTATCCCTTGGATAAATACCTAGTAGTGCAATTGCTGGGTCATAGGGTAGTTCAATTTTCAGTTTTTTGAGGAAACTCCATACTGTTTTCCAGAGTGGCTGCACCAGCTTGTGTTCCCATGTTTATTTGTTTTTTTAGAGAGAGATAAAGAGATAGAGAGGGAGAATCTCAAGCAGGTTCCACACTCAGCATAGAATCCAATGCAGGGCTCAATCCCATGACCCTAGGATCATGACCTGAGCCAAAATCACAAGTCGGACACACTCAACTGACTGAGACACTCTGGCGCCACTAACTTTCTATTTTTAAAGTTTTTCCCTCTCTGATGGGTAATGTTATTTTATTTAAATTTAAATTTCCCAAATCACTATATAGAAATAATACATTAACATTATTAAGTCCTCAAACTGTGAAAGACATATTTTATTCTACTTTCAAGCTAAGAAGTTTGCTTACAAGAAGTGGCCTACCATAGTTTCATATGCATATTGCTCAACGTATGTGTTCTCTGGCCACAGGTATCATATATATATATATATATATATATATATATATATATATATATATACATACATACATACATACCTTTTTCACAAAGAATATTATCCATGGTTAAGATAGTCATCCATGCCCCAATGTGCCACAAGGCAAGTCAATGTAGCCCAGATGTTTACTAGCATGTATGGAGGTTTTGCATCATAGGAAAAGATCCCCCAAATCAGGAGACTTGAAAATTATGCTGGGCAGATGCCTACATATTCCTCCTCTCCTTTTGACAGAGAGAAAGAACTTTATGCCTAATGTAAATAAATCCTCTCAGAGGAGAGGAGAGGAATACCCTATATTATGAGCAAGTATCTCTGGGTGACAGGGGAAAGTTGTCTCTGGTTTTATTACTCTTAGAATATAAGCAAATGGCTCTAGGGGAGATAAATCTCTAAATCTTATCCAGAGCAATTTACTTTCTCTAACTTCCAAGGCATGTTTGCCATTCAACTATAAAATCTAGGCTATACAGAAATATGAAAATATTCATGGAACATTGCCTGCCAACAATTGTTTAAGTCAAATGGTAAAATGGCACCATAAGTTATACTTGTGTGCATCAAACCAGCAGTCTTCTGTCTTACTGCTCTTGTCCCTCAGTACTATTCCTAAGAAGTAAATATTTTTAACTTTTAGTTGTTTTTATGTTATTTACCTCCATATCTCTATATAACCTGCATATCCCACATTTCCTGATGTAATAACTATCCATTATCTCCTGACTTCTTCTTATAGTAGATCAAGATAATCAACACTCTTACATGCTGCTCTACCCTGCCCCTCACCTTGCATTTCCTTCTTTTTCCTTATGGATAAAGATACATCATATTTTGGGTAAAATAAATATTCCAGTGTATACATGTCCATAACTATAGGAATATTGTTCACTGGTGAGTCAAACACAGATGGTCCCCAATTGAAGACCATTCTACTTATTATTTTTCAACTTTATGATGATGTGAAACTAATATGCATTCAGGAGAAACTACACTTTGAATTCTGAATTTTGATCTTTCCTTCGGTTAGCAATAAGTGGTACAGTGCTTTTTTGTGATGTTGGGCCACAGCAGTGAGCCAGAGCCCTCAGTCATCCATGTGATCATTCAGGTAAATAACCGATACACTGAAAACTGTTCTGTATCCCTGCAACCGTTCTATTTTTCATTTTCAGTATGGTATTCGGTAAGTTACAGGAGATATTCAACACTTTATTATAAAATAAGCTTCATGTCAAATGGTTTTACCCAACTCTAGGCTAATGTACATATTCTCTGAGCGCATTTAAGGTAGGCTAGGCTAAGCTATAACATTGGGTAAGTTAGGTGTATTAAATGCGTTTTCAACTCACGATATTTTCAACTTATGATGCATTTATTAGGATACAGCCGCATCATAAGTTGAGGAAAATCTGTAATGTAGTGTGATATCTTCTTTCTTGTATTACACGTGAATTATTTGAAGATTACTATTTCCTCAATTACTACTTTTCTGTTTGTTTCTAAACATTTATCTTTCACGTTTTAAATAGTCTTATTAAGTTATAATTGGCCTACAGTAATTTGCACATAAAGTGTATAATTTGATAAACTTTGACATATGTACCACAGACCTATGAAATGAAGGTCACAAAAAAGATAATGAGCATATCCATCAACCCCCAAGGATTGTTTGGCCCCCCCCTTTTAATCCCTTCCTCCCTCCCATCATTCCCTTCCCTACTTCTCAGGAAATCACTAATCTACTTTCTGTCACTATAGATTGAATTTCACTTTCTAGAATTTGTATAAATGGAACCTTACAATCTGTACTTTTTTTGCCTGGTTTTTGTCACTTACTATAATTATGTTATGACTCATCTCTGTTGCATGTAGTAACAGTTCATTCCTCTCATTGTGGAGTAATATTCCAGTTTCTCCATCCCCTCGAATATGTTTGATTTATTCAGTATTTTAAATTATAACCATTCTAGTAGGTATGCTGTGGTATCTTTGTATTAATATGCACTTTCTTAATGACTGATGATGCTGAGCATCTTCTCACGGGCTTATTTGCTACCCATATATATTTGCTGGCTATTTAAATCCATTAGTGTTTATCTATTTCATGTCTATTTATTCAAATGTCCATTTAAGAAAATTTTTTTAATTATTGAGTTTTTACAGTTACTTCTATATTGTGGATACAAGTCCTTTATCAGATAAGTAATTTGCAAATATCATTTTATTTGTGATTTGCAAGTATTATCTTTCAGTCTATGGGTCATCTTTTCACTGTCTTTTTTGTTGTTGTTGTTAATGTTTATTTATTTTTTGAGAGAGAGAGAGAGACAGAGCCCAAGTGGGGGAGGGGCAGAGAGAGAGGGAGACACAGAATCTGAAGCAGTCTCTAAGTCTGAGCTGTCAGCATAGTGCCCGATGTGGGGCTAGAACTCATGAGCCGTGAGATCACTACCTGACCCGAAGTCAGACACTTAACTGACTGAGTGACCCAGGCACCCTCATATTTTCACTTTCTTTTTTTTTTTTTAATTTTTTTTAACGTTTATTTATTTTTGAGACAGAGAGAGACACAGCATGAATGGGGGAGGGTTGGAGAGAGGGAGACACAGAATCTGAAACAGGCTCCAGGCTCTGAGCTGTCAGCACAGAGCCCGACGCAGGGCTCGAACCCACGGACCACCAGATCATGACCTGAGCTGAAGTCGGCCGCTTAACCGACTGAGCCACCCAGGCGCCCCCTTTTCACTTTCTTAAAGTGTTTTACTAAGAACGGAAGATCTTAATTTTGGTAAAATCCATTGTACCAACCTTCACTTTTTGGGTTGTGGTCTTGTGGTATATAAATATACTTTATATAAAAAAAAGTGTGTTTTTATATACAGATATCCAATTGTTCAAGCACCATTTGTTGAAAAGCCAATTTGTTCACCAATGAGTTCATTTCTTCTTTGTTGAAAATCAATTACCCATACATATATGGATCTATTTCTTGACTCCATTCTTTCCCATTGATCTGGTAATCTGTCTGTGTGCCAATGTCATGCCCTCTTATTACTGTTTCTTTAGAGTAAGTCTTAAAATTAGACACTGTAATGCTCATTTGCACTCAGGCAAGTCCCTGGAATTCTCCTATTTGGGTATTTCTTGCTTCCATTCGACTGGCCATGGGCCCAAAAGTGCGATGGTTGCAACTCACAAGTTTTGAAGATTCTGATATCAGAGTGATAGACGAGGATCTGCAAGCCTTACTTATGTAGCAGTTTTCCTCCAAGTGTGGCCTGTGGACCACTCACATCAAAAACAAACTTGAAGTATATGTGTATGTGTGTGTATGTGTGTGAGAGAGACAGAGACAGAGACAGAGAGAGCGATTACTATTTATATTCCTGTTCTTATGCTTTATCTATTGACTCAGAATCTCTAGTTGTGAGGGTCCAAGAATCTGCATATTTAATAAGTTTTCTGAGTGCTACTTACGGACACTAAATTTAGTGGTGCCTGAGAAAAAGTCTTTTCTTGTTTATTTTTCACATATATTATACAGATGAATGAAATAGATCCCATTATTTAGATAGAAAGGAAGAAACCACTTTAATTTAACTGGCCATTCATTTGTTCACTTACTTTTTCATTCATTCACTTATTTACTGTGAACAGGGGACAAAGATAAAAACATAATGAAACTTGAAGAATTTGTGGAATCTATTTTCACAGATAGGACAAATATGTTCTTAGGTATTATTTGCGGTTGTCAGATGATGAATCAGCAGTTGATGCTTTCAGCAGTCAAGGAACAGAGAAAGACTGTGCTGGCAGGGATGCCCACAGGCATCTCTACCTCTAGGCTTTTTGCAGATTTCTTTGAAACAATCCCAGACTAAAGAAAGGTAACTTATTCTTAACCTATTTAGGACAAGAGATTTGATAGCCTCCTTTATATATTAGATCTAGTGCTTAGTACTACTTTTTCCACTACAAGTTCTTGAGTGTCAACAATAGATGCAGATTTTTATCATGGAAAAAGCAGGGCTAGCCGGGAGCAAATCTATGGTGCCCATTGGAGAAATATTAAGAAGCTAGTTCCCCTGTTTTTACACTGGTTTCTTTCAGTGGTATCTCCAAACCGACATCATAATGTGTTTGTTTTTGTTTTTGTGTTTTGTTTTGTTTTTGGTCCCCTCTAAGTCCAATCCTGGGTTAAGGAAATGTTTTGGGAAACTCATTCATACCAATGCCAATTGATAGATGCTCATTCGTATCAATGACAAATGATAAATAAATGCAAAGGCTTTCACTGTAGAAATGAAGTGTAGAACGTCAGATATTAGAGCTGAGTAAGGTAGGTATTTTGGTCAATCCTCTCCTGTGTTCCTGAAATCACGTGATAGAGGCAGTTTGTTATTTTGCCTTCTCGCTAAGCAGTTTTGGAGACTGTATAATGAAAACTTTCAAGAGGGGCCACTACTGAGTAGTCATACACAAAATGACTCTGTGTTGCAGAATAAACATCACATCTATTTGGCTTGTAAGGCAGAGGACTTAGGGATCAAAAGAAACTTTACTCTCAGAGAACAGACCATGTTAAAGTTGGCAGGGGTCTTAAATATATTGGCCTCATTTTACAGGCAGGGAGGCTGAGGTCCAGGGAAGTGAAATGACATGTGCTAAGTCACATGGATAACTAGTAAGTATCTGTAATGTGGAAATCACATATAGCAGCCTCTGCCTTACTCTGCTAAAATAATTATCATGGGCTTACTAATAACCCAGAGCAAGTAAGGAGCATGCTAAGTACCTTCTTGTCTCATAATTATGGCAAGAGCTCGGCAGTACAAATGCAAGCTAATGTCCTCTGAGCCCAGTTCTTTGTGAGAAGAGGCAGAGTATAAATAAATAAGCAAGTAAGCAAGTAACCTCCAACTTACAGTGCTAATAATGAAGAGTTTTAATTTTTTTTTAAATGAGTGCATCCCTAAGGGTATATATGTATATTACCTTATATCGTATACTGACTAGAAAATGATCCATGATCTCTCAGAAGACCCATTCCCTTGATTAGTGGTAAGTTAGGTTAGTTAATTAAGGTTACTTTAATACTAATTAGTCAAGGCTTAATTATGCTTTCAGGGCAGGAACATAGGAATGCTACCGTTCTTAGTGACCCAGTTAACCAAAGTGATAGGATTTCTTGTCTTCCATCTAACAGTGATTTGTGATAAGGAACAGAGGGAGTAGAGCTGACCCTAATGGGATTATAGGAGCATTCTTAAACCAAAGTCAACCTGAGAGCAGCAGTGGACCTAAGATAAAAAAGCATTCTCTGTAGCTTCTGGAATAGCCCTGCAGGGAGAAAGGCCAAAAGGCTGAGGCGTGACTGACTTTGTCATAGAGAGCTCCAAAGAAATTGCCCCACCAAACCAGTAGGTAAATGGATCACACTATATAAGAAATAAATGATGGCCTCAAGTTTGGGAGCATAGTCATGACAAATAAATAGAAAACTAAGCAGGAAAAGCCTTTTCCCAGTCATAGCAATGTGTTTCACTTATTAAGTGTCCTCCGTATGCCGGGCTGTTAGTCTAAGTATATAGGAAGTTATAGTCTGGTGGGACAGACAGATTTGCAGACAGATAAAATACGCTGCAACATACTACGTGTCCTATCTGCAAATCTGTCTTTCCCACTAGACTGCATGCAGGCTGGAATGCGTCCTGT
The DNA here is from genome assembly GCF_018350175.1 of Felis catus. NCBI lineage: Eukaryota > Metazoa > Chordata > Mammalia > Carnivora > Felidae > Felis > Felis catus. The sequence continues at coordinate 81,922,012 of NC_058375.1, read as the reverse complement.
TTTTCACCAAATTCAGCGCTTAATGGGCTTAGATTCTTGCCAGCACTGTACTCTTTTAGAATCTACAGCCTCTTATGTTTCCAGGGTAATATAGTGAGAACACAGCCATTCTAACTTGCCTATGCTTAGAAGAATTTTTGACTAGGGCAGTACTCTTTAGTAGTGGTGATAGGAAATTTGCCAATTCAAGCCTGACTCAAAGGACTAAATTTGGAGAAAGGTGTTGGATTTGTATGGCGTTTGTAGTTTCAATAGATGATATCCATTTTCTGTATTTGTAAAATAGTTTGCAATCCCTGCTCAGTAAAGCTGTTTCCCAGTACCATAAACATGGTAGTAGGATAATTTCTGAAAATATTAATCTGTGCTATAATGTGTTTGCTTTGGTATGGATTTTCCTTCCTACATACCAAGGCTTTGTAATTCCCTGTCAGAGGTTCCTTTGTATTGTGGGCACAAGAAAAGTCACTTTGTTTTTAAAAAGTCTATCCTAAATGAAGAGATTTGGCTGGATCTTCCCTGGAAGGGGCAGTAATACTGATGAAGTTGAGGGTGGGGTTAAAGGTGGAAGCACCACTCTGGATTAAGAAGGAGGCAAGGGAGAGGTCAGGCCAGGGCTTTGCAATTTCTAGAATTGTGTACAGTACCTGCCTGGGGTGGTATTAGAATCTCTGAGGAGAGTCACTGCCTGGTGCACCCAGGAAAGTGGATACTTTGTGCTTGAAAGATGATGTATTGGAACCAGCAGTCTCAGGAGACCCTACTGACTTAAACAATAAGCAAATGGACCGCGAACCTTCTGAGTAGGAAACCAGGAGGTGCTCAGAGAGTTTGGCCACACAGAACTTCAGAGTCTTTGCGTAGCAGCCTCAGTGATAAAGAAGATTGAATTTTTTTGCCAGTGGGAACTCAAAGCATAAAATTTGTGCTAGAGAATTATAAGCAAATGTGACATTACTGCTGTGTTGTGGCTTACAAATTCTCACACATTACCACACCTGTACTCTGTAATAAGCAAGTTCAATCTTTGGTCCTGAATCAGAGACATTCTCAGCAGACTCATTTCTGGATTTACTTATTATCTGTCTTCACCTTCCTGTGCCTATCTTGTTTTTGGCCATGTCCCCAGCATCTGGTACAGTGAATGCATACAGTAGACTCTTATGAATAAGGGTTAAATTGATGCATGAAAGTCCGTAAGATGTATCTTATTTGGGTGCATCAAATTTCTGTGTGCTTAGCACTCTTGACACCTTAGTGCATAAAACTCCCCTCTATTATTACTGGGAAAAATCTCCTTTATAATGTGGATATCTGGCTGTGAAGATGCTTACAGCAGTATTAGACATAACATGGAGACATTTCATGTGTCTTTTGAACATTTACAAATTCATCTCCACGTGCTAATATTTTCCAGTACAATCATGGCTTCATCTAGTTATTACTCAACCACAGAAGCAGCAGTCTATTGATGCTAGAGGAGAAGCAGGACGCTTTGGACTTCCTGAGAGATCTGTGTCTGTATAGGTTTGATATACAATGTATTTTTGTTTTATATGGACAATTTAAAAGATTTTCAAGAATAATTTTTGGTTATTGAAATTTTGCCCTTATTTGGCTCTAGAAACTAGTCCCTTAGGAAGACACTTTGCCATTTTATATGTATCTTTCTCAAATGGCATAAGTATTGTTCATTAAATTAAAAAAAATATGAATTTGGGGGCACCTGGGTGGCTCAGTCAGTTGAGTGTCTGACTTTGGCTCAGGTCATAATCTCATGGTTTGTGAGCTCCAGCCCTGCATCGGGCTTGCTGCTGTCAGCACAGAGCCCACTTTGGATCCTTTGTCTCCCTCTTTTTGCCCCTCCCCCTGTCATGCTTTCTGTCTCAAAAATGGATAATTTTTTTTTAATGTAAAGTTTTCCAGCTCTAACCAGATGTTACTGTAATCACAAAAGATGCCATAGGAGTTCAAAGACCAAAGGAAGTTCTGCATCTTTAAGGAAAGGCATGTAGGATATTTAAGGGCTATTAAAATGACAGACTAGGGAAGCAAAAGAAAGAAAAAAGATCAATGCAGATTTGACAAATTTTTCTGGCTTCAGACCTCTGTCCTTTTGGCTTGGTGCCTCATGTAGTTCATTCCATTCTCTAGGAACATTCCCTATTAAAAATAATGTTAATATTTTCTAATAAATAATCCTCCCATATAAGATTGTAGGACCTCAATTTGCTTCCTCAAGTCTCCCCCACTTATTTCTGGAGCTGTTCTCATTACTTTAATAAACCCATAAGTATCTGATGTCTCCTCAATTTAAATCTGTAGCCAAGACCTCTCTCCTGACCTCTAGAATTTTTATCCAATTGCTTGCCTGACAAATCCGCTAGATTTTTAATAGGGCATGAAATTAATAGTCCATTGCACCCCGACCCCAAACACACACCAGTTCTTAGTTCTCTCCTTTTCAACAGTCATTTCTCTAAGTGTTGTTCTAGCCAGAGACCATGCAGTGTTTTCTAATTCTGCTCTCTTCTTCACCCTGATATCCAACGTGTCAGAAAATCCTGTCCATTACACCTGCAAAAATACACTCCAAGTCAGCCACATTTCCCCCCTTTTCCATTGTTACTCTCTTTGAGCACCCACCATTATTTGCCCGAAACACTGCAATAGCCTCTAACTGGTCTCTCTGCTGCCCCCTTCCCTCCACCTTCCACTCTCTGCAGAGCAGCCATAATGAAGCTTTAAAAATAAAATTAAGATCATGTCAATTCCTAGCAAAAACCTCCAATACCTTCCCATTACACACAGAATAAAGTCCAAACTGCTGAACAGGTTCTAAAAGTTCTTACACCACTCAATGCCTGTTTATCTCCATGAATCATCTCCTACCCTTCTCACTGCTTACTATGGTTTCCACAATGACCTTCTTTCAAGACTCTGCAATACCAAGCTCATTACTCTCTTGACACCTTTGCACCAGCTATTCACTCTACTTGGAATGTTCTCCCAGGATCTTACATGGATGATTCTTTTATGTTTTCAGGTCTCAGTGCAAGTGACATTGCCTCAATAAAACCTAACCTTATCTCCAACTCTCTATCATATCAGTCCATCTTGTTTTTTCATTGCATTTATTGATACCTGCAATGGCCTTTTCCTTTTGTTGTGGATTTATTTGTTATCTGTCTTCACCTTCCTGTGCCTATCTTGTTTTCAGCCATTTCCTCAGCATCTGGTATAGTGAATGCATACAGTAGACTCTCATGAATAAGGGTTAAATTAATGCATGGAAGTCCCTAAGGTGTATCTTATTTGGGTTCATCAATACATTAAAAAATTTTTTTTAATGTTTATTTATTTTTGAGAGAGAGAGACAGATACAGAGACAGAGACAGATCATGAGCAAGGGAGAAGGAGGAGAGAGAGAGAGGAAGACACAGAATCCAAAACTGGCTCCAGGCTCTGCACTGTCAGCACAGAGCTCAATGCGGGGCTCAGACTCACAAACCGTGAGATCATGACCCGAGCTGAAGTCGGACGCTAAACTGACTGAGCCACCCAGGTGCCTCAATAAAATTTTTAAACTATTTTGTGGCAATCACCACTTTTCTCTTGCTTTAGTCTCCTTCAGGGATATCTTGGCTAAAAACTCTTCTTGTCCTATAGCTACATGGGATGGGTTTTTGCAGCCCATCTCTTCTTTCCTTCTGCCCCCTACCCCTTACCACAGAGAGGCAGGCAATGGACACTTCTAGCTTTCTAGAGTTAGGTGCACAAATCCATTTAGGCCATGGAGCTATTTCCATGCCCCCTACCCCTTACCACAGAGAGGCAGGCAATGGACACTTCTAGCTTCCTAGAGTTAGGTGCACAAATCCATTTAGGCCATGGAGCTATTTCCATACAACCTTAGGGAAAATCATGGCTATGATCAAACAATCTGTGAGTCACAATTTTAGTAGCCCACAGAACTATCAATGGAATAGAATTTTGTCCTTTTTGCAACCTTCATTCCCAAGGAATTAGACAGGAGTTTAGGGTGGTGATGGATCAGGGGGGAAATCTGAGAAAGAGATCCAGTACTGTGTATACAACATCGCCTTTCACAAAACTGGATCTGATCAGTGTCTGGGCTTGATGCTTGTAAGGCACCTGGCTCCTCAGACTTTTCCACAGAGCTTTTCCCTCCAAGCTGCCAGCCTTGCTAGATATAGCTTGATACCACCATAAACAGCTTAAGCTCTAGCTGTTACCTCCAGTTCCATGCCAAAGTACTATAACCCTGACACAAGACTGACTACCCATGCTTAAGGAGTTAGATAAGATTTCATGAAGGAGATGATGCTTTAGCTTGTTTCAAAGGATTAGTTGGAGAATCTGAAGTAGGGAAGTAAAGAATTTAAAAGAGGGAAGTAAAGGCCGAGGAAATGGCATGGGGAAAGGCATAGAATGTGATTATCAGGGACTTAAGGGAAATTCAGTAGGATAAGAGTGTAAACAGAGGAGGTAGAATGGAAAGAGATGGGCTGCTTAGGGAAGTTAACATCTGATTGGGAAGGCCTTTTGGCCCATTCTGAGGAACTTAGGTTTTAAGAGATAAGTGATTATTATCGAATAAATATTTGAGCAGGGGAATGAAGTAATAAAAAATGAAAATAACTCTTGTAGGAGCATATACAACAAAGTGGCATGGGAGTGGGAGAGACTTCTGGTAAAGAGATCAGAGAAGGGTTGGGCTGGAGTCATGCAAGAGAAGATTTAAGACTGGACTAAAAGGATAGCAATGATTGTGGTGGGAAAAGAAAAAGAAGGGTTTGATTTAATGCACATTACAAAAGTAGAATAGAGCTGACCAGAGATCTGAAGAATCAAGAAAAAGAGTTTCAAAAGTAATTACTCAAATTTGTTCTTAGAAAACTGAGGGAATTATGATGGCCTCAATCAAGATCAATCAATCCAAGAAGAGAAAGAACAGAAAAGGAGGAAGAAAAGGTTTCTCAGGCTGCAATAATATGGCCCAGAAGAAAAATCTTATGTCACACATACAGTATTTAAGGCTGGAGCTGTAGTCCTAGTGGGATTGGGAGACCTGCCGCCCGTTGATATTGTTGATGGAACTGAGGGGTAATATGACAGATGTGGCATATTAACAGTTTGTACTAAGGATTTTGATCCATATTGAAAAGGTAAGTGATCCTCAAAGAATCACTGATCCTTGTCTGACATTTACCCATTCTTTCTAGCTTCTATTAGCAGTCCGTTGGCATTCCCACACTGAAACATACAGACTTCTTTGCCTTTTTAGTCTCATTGCCCAAACACCAAATCACTGTCTGTATTCTGGGAAGCAGAAACAAATGATTTGGTTTTTGATGAAAAAAAAATTTTTTTAACGTTTATTCATTTTTTGAGATAGAGCATGAGTGGTGGAGGGGCAGAGAGAGAGGGAGACACAGAATCCGAAGCAAGCTCCAGGCTCTGTACTGAGGGCACAGAGCCCTTCACCAGGCTCGAACTCAAGCAACATGAGATCATGACCTGAGCGGAAGTCAGGTGCCCAACCCACTCAGCCATCCAGGCACCCCTGTTTTTTGATTTTTAAAATTTGTTGTTTTTGAAGCAGGGAGGGGTTAGAATACAGAACCAGAAGTCAAAGAGTTTTGGTTCTTGTCCTGATTCCTCAAGTTAGGTAGCTTTTCTTCCTCCCTTACTTACTTTCTTCCTTTTCCCCTTCCTTTTTTAAACTTTAGTTTCCTCATCTGTAAATGGTGATGGGTGGTGATGGTGGCAGTAAAGTTTTGGCTGCCTTGCAGGAATCAAATGTAGTGATCAAGAGGGATGGCAGTTATAAAGGTTCAACAAAACTCTGTTGGCTTGTTATTCACTTAATGCACAGTAGCAGTGAGTATTATCCAATAGAATTACCTGGTGTGTTGTGCAGGATGCTTCATGATGCCTGGATGTGGGATGCCACATTTCCATCCCAGTCAATTCTTTGTAAAATAAGAGAGTCATTGAGAGCAGAGACCATGGAGCACATTGACCCAAGTACAAGCCCCAGGTCAGCCATTCACTGGTGGTAAGATCATAGACAAGTTACTGGAACTTTAAACCTATTTCAAAATATTATAAATAAAAGGGAGAGAGTAATGCTTCCTTTGCAAAGTTGATATGATAAAACAGATGATTCCAGTTTACTTCACCATACTTGTGTATAAAAAATGTTTTTTTAAATGAAAAATCTCCGAGCAGCCATTCACCAAGATGGTGAGACAGTCATCATTTATATTTGTTCTTCCTTGCCTCTAGTCAGAGATAAATATTGCCTTAGAGTCTCAGTCATATTTTGTGGCTGGAAAGAAGAAAAGTCTTAACTCTACAACCCACTGTGGTTGATCAGTGTGGATGATCATTATCCAGGGCCACATGATCCACTCAATTATGAGAGGTGCTGTTATCTCTGTGTCAAGTTTAGGTGTGAGTGTCTTTGCTAAGGTTGGGAGCTTAGGCCTTCAGTGATTCTAGGTAATATAGAAACCATTACTTCTAAGGTCCTGAGAGAGAGAGCTAATAAGCATATAATACCTTTTTTGAGAAAGCTAAAACTGAGTTGGGTATGGATTTTACTATTTGCAAAATCAGCTGAAATCTCCATCCCCTTCCCAGGCTTGGGGGATCTTCCCCTTCCTCAGGTTCACAATGTTGGGTTTGACCTCTATCCCTCCATGCTTCTTCCACTCAACCTTGGGCATTTGTCACATAATTTTTCCTCAGAAGGTCTTTACAAACAATGCTGCTATTTCTTTCCTAGGTGAATGGTAAAGAGTGTGTTTATTGCAGTTAATGCTGCCATACTAAATCCCTGTTTTATGCATGTAAATCACTTATCATACTGCTTGGCATAGGATAAGTGCTCCATTAATGACAGCTATGATAGATATCATTTGTCTCTCCTGAACCACACTCTAGCCTCCTCGAACTCTACAGTCCTGCTGTATCCCAAGAGACTGACACAGAGCACAAGCCATTGGCTCCCATACTCTCTGGTTCCTGGATAGATTCTGCCAATAGAAGAGAATAGAGAGGGGGAAGAGAGTTAGATTGAGGTATTTATTCCCCTGGCTCCTCCTTGCTCTCTAGAAGTCCACAGCTCCTTCCAGGTGGTCCATGCTTCATAGCTTTTTCTCTCCTGCCCTTGCCTCTTCATGCCTTAGGCATGGTAACAGTTCCCACTGTTACTAGCTTCATAGTACTGCCCCATCCTTTGATGCTTTTGTTCACCGATACCTCTGCTTTGGTAAATAGCTCCCACCCTCATTCTTCCTAAGAGTATCCTGATTTATATAAGCACTGGGTTCTCAAGTTCTTCATGAATCACTTCCCAAACCTACAGGGACAAATGTTGAAGATGGCCATAATTTTATTCTTTTTTTTTTTTTTTTCAGTGTTTATTTATTTTTGGGACAGAGAGAGACAGAGCATGAACGGGGGAAGGGCAGAGAGAGAGGGAGACACAGAATCGGAAACAGGCTCCAGGCTCTGAGCCATCAGCCCAGAGCCTGACGCGGGGCTCGAACTCACGGACCGCGAGATCGTGACCTGGCTGAAGTCGGACGCTCAACCGACTGCGCCACCCAGGCGCCCCCATAATTTTATTCTTATATTAGCAAATGACATGGACATGTATGGATGTGCTAGCCAATGAAATAGAAGAGGAAGTCCCTTGGAAGCACTATGAAAAGTGGTGGGGTTTTTTGCCCTTAAGCAGCGATACTTAATAAAAGCTTGTGTTTTTATCTTTGAATCTTGTTATGTAAGGATGTGATACTTGGAGCCATTGAAGCCATCTAGCGACCTTGAGCAAAATCCAAGAGAATCATAAAGAAACCTGAGATTTTTGAGTTGCCGAATTAAGTCTAGAACTGTCTACTGCCAAAATTTTGTTATGTGATATAATTAATTTTCAGTGATTTAATAACTTCATTTGGAGTCTTGTTATTTGTAGCCAAAAAATCTTTACTAATTAGTCCCAATCACTATACTTAGTTGCTTACTTTTAGTGCAAAGAGTATTGCTGATAGAAAAATAATTTTCCAAATGTTCAGTAGCTGCTGTGCTTTTCCTATTTCACTCTATGTTTTAAAGTTAAGAACATAAAATAATAAAAGAACACTTAAATCTGTTTAAGGTAAAGCAGTATAAATTTCTGTCTCTTCTGGGAGTGGCACACTTCTGAAATGAATGTGATAGAAAGTGGGAAAATATATAATTTCAACACATATTGAGAACAAACAACCAAATAACATCTATAAGTTTAAAGAAAAAATGCCACCATGCTTTTCAATTTTACTGTGGATATTATGAGTCTGAAAAGAAAAGCTATTTACTTACAGGTTAAATGAAAAATGAGCAACTTTGAAGACTCAGGGAACCCTAAGTAAAGGTTGTTTTACCAATGACTAATTTATATTTTTCCAAGTTCTTAGAAAAGTGCCTACCCTATTATTAGCATGACATAATTATTTGTTTAAAATATTTGCTGCATGAAAAGAGAGGTAGAAAACAGGATTAATAAGTTTTTATTCTCAGGTACAGGTAAGAAGTAAAGAAGTCATACAGTGGTATTTTCCTGGAAAGACCGTACATCTAATATGGATTGATTCATTTAGTTCACCTCAGTGACTCAAGTATCACAGAGTGTAAAGACCATAAGTCACATGACTCATCCTTTCCATGGTTTATTACCAGAAACTCTTATCAGCTGCCCAGAAATAACTACAGTTTTGTAAATCCCTCACCTTCTTTATGATTTCCTTCTTTCCAGTGCATTTTCTCCTATAGAGACAGAAAGCAAGGAAAAGACACCTAGGTGTGGGGAAATTGTATAGACATTTAAGTTCTGTCTGCTTTCTGTTTCCCTCCTTCTCCCCCTCCTCACCCCTTATTTTCAATTTTAGGTGCCAATTCAGGTACTGTTCTCCCACAGACCTAGGCTGGGGTGGGGAGCAGGGTAGGGACAGATGTTAGCTCTAAGAAATAGCCATCCCTTCTTCTATACCTCTGATATAAGATACTTATTGATACCAAAATAAAAACAAAGTACTACACATATTATCCAATTTTTCTGTGTAAATCCAAGAAGACATTATTATTGACTTGGTTCTATATCAAGTCAGGCAAGTTATCCACAAAAGGGCTGAAGATAATAAACTCTTTGGGGCATCCATATCCCATACAGCAATCATACCATTCCCTAGAGCCATGAAAGAATTCATTTACCTCACATAGGTGAGCCTTTCTCTTCCCCGGAGAGCATTTTGTTCATCTTAGCTCAATACAAGATCAGACCCATTGTCAGCAGTAACAGTTTGTACCACATTTTTTTTTTCCATTGGGCTCAGACTTAAAGCATCTCTGAGTGGAAAATAAATGGCAAAAGCTGTATCTCAATTTTCACACGGGGGCAGGAGGAGAGGAAAAGAGAGGGAGAGCCTTAGAAAGATTAAGACCTTCACCTGAAGTCATAGGTCCATCCATTCAGTGATAGCACAGGAAACTGAAGCCAGGTCTCGGAAAAACTAGTCCCCTGGAATTCCTAAAGTCTTCTGTTTTCTTATTGCAGGTAAATGACAATCCTTGACTCGCTATAACTCACACAAAGACAGCAAAGAGCCTCTTGGCATTTGGAAAGAATTTTGTTTTTTGCTGAATTTGGAGACTGGCCTTGGCTGACTCTCTATTAATGTTAGAAAAAGTCAAAGAACATTATTTTTCTATTAAGGCAAAGGTTTCTACATCAGCTCTGAACTTTAGGACACCACATAGAGCTGAAGAAAGAAGTTGGAGTGACAGTGACACAGAAATGAATTGAAATTGCCACTGACAATAAAGCAGGAAGCAGTAAAGTCTTGTCCCTGAAATTTTTACAGCATTGCCAATGCTGGAGGGGACAGTAATTTAAGACAGTTATGGACCTAAGGAAAAAAAAAAAAAGCAAAAAGAAAGCAATAATGTTGAAGTCAGACCCAGTCAGTATGGGATGGTTATTATTTGGTTTAAAACTGTTCAGGATGCATTTACAACTTTGGTAAAAGAGAAAGGCTGACCTTGAAGCAGTGAAAATTTGAAATGAGATTAGAGGTCCTTGTTCTTGGATTGCTGCTAAAGACAGGGGAGTCACATTAAAACAATGCTTGGCACTAAATAGACATGTGTGTATGCAATTCCATCCACTCAGGGTTTAGAATCAGCAGACTTGCATTTTAGGGATATGTTTGAAAAACTCTAAGAAGACGGAAGTGGTACTCTGAGAGCATAAATGCATACATTTCTGGTCTCACTAAGGGAGGTATCCTCTACTGCAGGGAACACCTTATTATACAGGAAGTTGGTTGTAGAATAAAGAAACAAGGCATCAAAACATCACATGTGCATCCAGGCCCTGACTCTCTCTCTTACCATCTGTGTTATCCTAGTCAAGTTATAGTCTTTATCTGATTTTCAACCGTGCCATCTATAATGTGGGATTATAATTATATTTAGTTTATAACATTAGGGAGCAAATAAAAGAAAGTGAGTATGTACTATATATCAAGCACCATATAAATGCTAAAAATTGTTCCCACTAGGTTGGACCTATTTAAGAAAGAGAATGTACGTTTTTCCCCTTCTAAATATAATTGGGCATTTTTATGTAGGCATTTCTTATCAGTTACTATCAGGGTCTTAGAACTGAAGGAAGAAAAATTGGAATCTTCCTAATTTCCATGTGAATACCTTGGCTATTCAGTTCTTCTTTCCTGGGCTCTCTAGAGAGCCAGGTCAGAGAGGGTGGCAAAGTGAGTAGGGCATGTAGGCTAATGACATGTAGGCTTAGTGTCTCAGGTATGCAAAAATTCAAGAACTATGATACAGTTCAAGGTCTGAAAAACTAATTTTGGCTCAAACCACAACTCAGCCCAATTTATATAGTGTTACTATATTATGCATTTATTGTGTGATGTGAGCATATTTTAATATGTTGATGTTATGTCTATTATGCGCCTAGGATCTTAGATCTCAAAAGGGCCTGGTGGAGATGGTAAGGAAAGACTTGTTCACGAGGGTGAAACCAGCATTTGGGAGTTAAGTTAGCAAGGAGAACAGGAGAAAATGTTCAGCTGGACCAACAATCTCAGATTGTGCATGTGTGCATGTGTGCATGTGTGTGTATGTGTGTGTGGTGAAGGATGAAGTGAGCAGGCATCTCTCAGCAGTAACCGGGGAATATTTATTTGTTTGTTTGTATTTTATTTTGAATTTTAAATTCAAGTTAGTTAATATACAGTATAGTATTGGTTTCAGGAGTAAAACCCAGTGATTCATCACTTACATATAACACCCAGTGCTCATCCCAACAAGTGCCCTCCTTCATGCCCATCACCCATTTAGCCCATCCCCCCACGCAACGCCCCTCCAGCAACCCTCAGTTTATTCTCTGTATTTAAGAGTCTCTTAGGGTTTGCCTCCCTCTCTGGTTTTGTCTTATTTTTCCTTAACTGGGGAACATTTAAAAAATTCATATAATTCTGTCTCTTATTCTAGAACATAAGGTAAGGCGTGTGAAGTGATGTTTCAGGCTGTGACAATTTTTCCTCCTCAGTGTATCCTCAGTTCCAGCAAAGGTGATAGCACATATTGGGCACTCAGTAAATACTGAACAAATAAGTGAATGAGTGGTCTAAATCAAGGAGTGCCCAGTGGTGCCAGAGCAGGCAGGGGAGAATGATGTCAGAGTGTCCTGAAGCAGGCATTATGCAGTGACTGTGTTGGATTTCACCCTGACTGAGGTGAGGCAGCAGGAGAAATTGAGTTTTTGAAGGAGTTCCTAAGTAATAAGAACAACATCATGGGGCACCTGGCTGGCTCAGTCTGTTGAGCGTCTGACTTCAGTTCAGGTCATGATCTCATTGTTTGTGAGTTCAAGCCCCCCATCGGGCTCACTGCTGTCAGCACAGAGCCTGCTTTGGATCCTCTGTCCTTTTCTCTCTCTGCACCTCCCCCTGCTCATGCTCCGTCTCTCAAAAATAAAAATAAACATTTAAAATAATAATAATAACATCATCAACAACGATATTATAAGTTTATTGTTTGCCAGATGTTACGGCAGAACATTTCATTACATTCCTTATTACATTTCATTATCATATTAGCTTTGTAATGTAGGCACTATTACCATAGCCATTTTATGGGAAAAAAAACTTAAGTTAGTTGCCTAAGGTCACAGCATTTGACAGAACTGAGACTTAAACTCAGGTTGGTGAGACTTCAGAACTGAGAGCTCTTACCACCTACAATGTAGGAACCGTCAAGGGATCCAGCAAGAGGAAAACAGCCCCAACCAGAGACAGCTCCGATGGAATCCTGGTTATTAAGGCAGAGAACTGATCTGAAGACTGGTAACAGAAATCCCTTTCCTTGAACAGGAGGTTAAGGTGGAGATGAAGTTATAGGAGCAAGAAAGGAGCTGGGTTCTTGAACTGGGACACTGGACCCACGTTGTGCTTGGTTCCAAAGCTCAGACTGGTGGTCCTAGTTAGAGAACAGAGCTACTGGTCACCAGTTATAAAGAAAGAGGAGCACTGGATCTTACAGTCAGCACACACATGCTCATTCAAGTTGTGAACATTCTCCACCATAATTGAATCTGTCTTTTCCAGGTCTAGTCCCCTCTCTCTCTCCTTACAGTTGTCTTTAAGAAAAATTTTTTTTAGTGTTTATTTTTGAGAGAGAGAGAGAAAGGGGCAGAGAGAGAGGGAGACACAGAATCTGAAACAGGCTCCAGGCTCCTACCTGTCAGCACAGAGCCCGACTCGGGGCTCGAGCTTGTAAATTGTGAGATCATGACTTCAGCTTAAGTTGGATGGTTAAGTGACTGAGTCACCCAGGTGCCCCATACAGAGGAGTCTTTAAAGCCAGATCAGTGGTTCTCAGCTGTAACTGCTCATTAGAAACACCTGAGGAGCTCATGAACCTATCCATGTGTGGGCTTTACTTCACAACAATAAAGTCATTCCCTGGAGATGAAGTCTGGCATTACTATTTCTTAGAAGTTCCCACAGTCGATTTTAATGTGCAACCAAGGCTGAGACCCAGTGATGTAGATCAACATTTTTGGTTAACTATTATTAATGTAAATTGGCTTATAGTTCTTAGATGGCATGTGGGCATGTTATTTGCACATTTCTTTATACTTTTAAATATTTTTGAATTATAAAGATATAGTCATAACAGGAAATTTGTAAAGTGTAAAAATATAAGAAAATTGGAATAACCAATGATAATTAACGTTCATTCTAATAACATGTACTAAATTGAATTTTAAATTCAATTTAATAGAAGGAAAACAAGTGAAATGCAAGATTTGCTGAACTGCAAATAGATGTTTCTTCAAAAGAAAAGATACTTATCATTTCCTGACAACGTAATAGAAACCTGAAAGACTCAGAGTACAATAGCTAAAGGTGCTAGCTAAAAGCTTTTTGGAATGCAAAGAAGAGTGTCCAAGAAGGCAAAAGAAAATTGCCAGAGATAAAAAATGAGAAGAGAGCTGAAAGACGTGTTTACAGGCTAGTGTTAATTCTAAGGTTGGGTGGAAATGGCCCAACTGCTAATGGAGAAAAGGTGCTAGGTCTGTGCAAGAGGGAGTTTTGGAACGGAGACCCCTAATAAAGAAAGGTACATGAAAGCCTTTAGCCTCGGTGAAAAGGTAAGTTAGGAAGAAAAAAATAAAAGTTGTCTAAACTTGCTTGGGGTCAAGGTAGAAGAAAGTTCTTTTCTGAGAATTTGTATCTCTGACCCAATGTATTGAACACACTTTATGTGCCTTCTCAAATTTGGTTGGCCTTTCACATCTTTGGAGCCCTCAGCTGCTTCATCATGGAGACCCCCAGCTGTTGTTTCTGTTGAATTAGCTGCAGTTGCCACCATCTTATCTGTTAGCATCTGCAATGGTTTCTATGTTTTCTAGGGGAGCTGCAGCAGTTCTGGAGACGAGGTCAAACCCAAGTGCACTCAAGGAGACACTCTGGCTCCTCCAACCACTTATGGATTCAAATAAAGCACCTGGATGCATTGCTAGGGAAATTCAAGTTAAAAATGATCATAATTTGACTATTGGTTTGGCAATAACTCTGGCAAACCTGGTAAAGGCAAAGAACAAATCCCTTATAAGAAGAGCCCATAGCCCAAATTTTGTAGGGTTCCCATAGATAAACCTATTTATGATAAGACATAAATTCACAATTCAAAAATAACAGGCAACATACACACACACACACACACGTAAGTAAGCCAACAAAAAGCATGAATAATGAGGAAGAAAATGAAAAAGAAAACCCAGCCGATATATCCTTCAAGAGCTCCACATGAGAATATCAAAAGGTAAATATAAAATCAAAATTTGAGTCCCACCCCCAGAAGCATATTCTAAGGGAAGAATTCAAATACAGATAGTTTATAGAGTAGATGGTCCCAGAATATACCAGTAGGATATTGAGAAAATAGATAGAAAAGGGGAAAAAGTCAGTAGACAAAGTTACTAAACCAGTTTCTATTTCAGGCAACTGGATCCCACTGTCCCCTGTGAACTCTGCTAAAAAGGATAGAACATACCTCAGTGTTATCCCAAACGAGAGACAAGGAAGCTGATTTAGACATTGACTTCTCATCCATCATTGGATGAAGGATGCTTCTGGGAACATTAACTCTTCCAGCCTTTGGATTTGCCTTGTGTATGGGTTGAGTATGCTCCTGGGGTCAGGAAAAATTTATCAGGCAGAGAGCTGAAGGCATCCAGTAATAGACTTTGGCTTATAGAGGTGAATGAAAAGGGTTATGAGCAGGGATATCAGAATTTGACTGCTCAGACTGTTTAAAGAAATAAGGGCTGCAATAAAAATATTTTTAAAAATCATGGTACTATTAGTAAAATAAATGATCAGCAAGATTTTAAAGTAAACTGAACAGAACTTTGGGGGAAAAATCCAGATATCAAAGTCTGAGTGGATGAGTAACATAAAGTAGAGATGGCTAAAAAGAGATTTAGTGAAATCAAATAAATATAAAAATATTATACAAAATGCAATGCAAAGCAACTAAATGATAGAAAATATAAAAATATAAAAGAGGTTAAGAAATATTAAGTTGAGGGTGAAAAGGTTTAAAATATACTTAAATAGAATCTAAAATAAATGAATAGAGAAAATGGATTAGAAGAAATATTCAAAAAGATAATAGCTGAGAATTTTCCAGAATTATTAAAAGATATACAACTTCAGAGCTGAGAATCCTCCAAAAATCTTGAACATATTCCAGAAAATGTAGAACACTGGAGACAAACAGCAGACATTACAAGTAATTTGAGAGGGAAAAAAAACCCCAAAACTAGAGCGGATTTCTCAAGAATGATAAAGGACAGAAGTATACTGCCTTTAAAATGTTTGAGGAACTTACTATTGACCTAAATTGAATTTCCCACTAAATTATTATTCAAAAAAAAAAAAAAGAATAAAATCAAGATGTCTTCAGACAACCAAAAATGAGAGCTTTCCACCAGCAGAGTTTATCATACCTCACCAAAGTCATTCCAGAAAGACTTCAAGAAGATGAGGACACCAGAAGGAAGGGTTCTTAGATCAGAGGTTAAGAAACTAGAGCTTACAGGCCAAATCTGGCCTGCAGCCTGAATTTATAAGGCCAGAGAGGTAAGAATGTTGTTTTTTTTTTAAAGACTTTATAAGTTTTAGGTTTACAGAAAAACTGAGTGATAATACAGAGTTCCCATATATACTCTTCCCCACCTTCACACTAGTTCCCTCTATTATTTACATCTTGCATTAGTTAAGTTACATTTGTTAAGACTGACAAACCAAACTTGATACATGATGTACACACACATATATAAACACACATACACATAAAAGTATGAGTGTATGTACACATACACATGAGCTGGCACACACATATGCACGCATATATGTAAGTGTATACCCATATGTATACAAATGCACACACACATTACATTGGTAGGTCTTCTTGGAAAATTGACCCCTTTATCATTATATTTATTATGTCCCTGTTTATGCTTGGTACAGTGGTTTCTTTTGACGACGGAGCTTTGCTATGAAGAGCAGAATGCTCTGAGTATATTTCAAAATGGTGCCTTTTACCTTCTGCCTTCCCTAAACAGGAGGGGATTTTTCTCTTATCTAGGCTACTGGAAGTAGAACTCATAGAAGTGTAGGGGGCCTCCCTAAGACTGGGCTTCTAGGAGTTTTAACTCCTGAGCTAGTCCACACTCAGCTTTCAGTAACTTAAAATTTTTTTTTCTTAATGTTTATTTATTTTTGACAGAGAGAGAGAGACAGAGCATGAGCAGGGGAGGGGCAAAGAGAGAGGGAGACACAGAATCCAAAGCAGGCTCCAGGCTCTGAGCTGTCAGCACAGAGCCCCACGCGGGGCTCAAACTTCCAGACCACGAGATCATGATTTGAGCTGAAGTCAGATGCTCAACCGACTGAGCCACCCAGGTGCCCCAACCTTCAGAAACTTAAAATTACCACTTCTGTTCCCAGCAGTTATTTGCTCCAGCTCCTGATAAGTTGTATAGCATTGTATGAAGCCACTAACATATGGGATTTATTACAAAAGCTAGTTTTACCCTACATAGTACATACATATTTTTCAAGCTATTGGTAGATGGAAAATGAAAGTAAAATGCATAGTCAATTCAAAAGCAAGCCGGAAAGGAGAAAAGAAAAAGAAGAAAAGAAAAAGCAGGATAAATATAAAGTTGTAGAACTCAAAATGCATTAGTAATCACAATAAATGTCAATAGAGTAAACATGCAAGCCAAAATACAAATATTCTCAAGTTTGGCGGAATAACAAAACACACCTTAAATGGTTATCCCATAAAAGTGGAAAGTTAAAGGATGAATACAGTAGGCAAATACTTAACAAAATAATTTGGTAATATGGCTATGTAAATACGTAAATATAGCTATGTAAGTTTATCTCTCCTTGTTAGACAAAATTGACTTCAAAGTAAAAATGTTTTTTGGAGTAAAAAATATTTAATTTAATTAAATATTATAATATTTACTGATAGAAGGTTCAATTCTCATAGATTAAAAAAATCTAAATTTACAAGCACCTAAAAGCATAACCTTTATATATGAATATACATTTATATATGTAATATACTTTTTCATATATATAACAAAAGCCATAAAACTGTAAAGTAAAATTAATAGATTAATATGCATAATAGGCAGTTTTTAACTCATGCATAGTACTTAATAGAGAATGCAGACAAAACACTAGTAAGGATATGGAGGGTTTGAACAACAAAATTAGCAAGTCTGATGTACTGGGCACATATGCAGCTCTATTTCCAACAGTTAGAGAATGTATCATAGAACTTTTCTTAGAACTGACCACATTCTACACTATTAAGCAGCTATTAAAAAAATAAAAGTCAAATAATTGTTGTTAAACAGGTGATTTTTTTCTGTTAAAATATATCTAATTTAGAAATCACTAAAAATGCTGATTTAAAAATTGATTTGGAAATTATAATAAAAGACACTTCCAAATAATCTTTGGTTCTAAATACAAATAACAGTGGACATTAGACAATATTTAGGACTGACAATTGATGAAAATATTACATTCTAAAATTTAAGGGATGTAGGTAAAGCAATACTTAAAATAATTTTTTAACATCCTATTATTTGCAAAGTTTGAAAGTTGATAATCTAAGTTTCAAATTAAAGGAGTTATAAAAAGGATAGCAGAATAAACTTACAGTAAATTTAAATAATGAAACTAATGATATGAGGAGAAATTAATTAAATAGGAAAAAAAAGATAAAATAAAGAGGATTCACAAAGCCACTCACTTGTTGAAAAGTCTAATAAAATAGACACCCTATGGCAAGACTGAGCAAGAAATGAGACAGAGACAGAGACAGAGAGAATCCATTAAAAAAGAACATTAGCAGTGAAAAGAGTAGTGTCATAACCCCAGAAACATAAGTTTTTTTTTAAGAAGATTTATATGCAATTTTAAGTCATTAAATTTGAAAACTTAAGACAAATGTTCATTTTCTAGAGAAATATAACTAGCCAATAGTAATTCAAGAAGAAATTTAAAACCTGACTAATCCTTAATTGTTAAAAAAAATGAATTGATGATTAAAATCTAAGTCTCACCTTCCCCACGCCCATCAACTGGCTATCTGAGCCCGTAAAATAGGACAAAATTCTAATCAAAATCTCAGATGATTTTTTTTCTTTTTTTGTTTTACCTCTATGGAACTTGACAAGATGATTATAAAATATATGGAAGTGCAAAGGACTAAAGTAGCCAAGACAACTTTGAAGAAGTACAATATAAGGAGACCTCCTTACCATATACAAATATTTATTACAAACTATAAACAATATAAAGCTATGAACAATGAAAGCACTGTGCATTGTTCTAGGAAAGATTAATAGACCAATGGAACTGAACAGAGACTTGAAATAGATCAATGCACAGATGGAACCCTGATATTTAGCAGAGGGTGCACTGTCTACCAGTGAAGGATGGGTTATTGATTAAAAAGTATTCAGACCTTTGGTTATCAATATAAGGAAAAAAATTGAGAAGCTCTGTCTCTAACCAAACACCAAAAGTAATTCTGTGTGGATTAAAGATCTAATTATGATAGCAATAGTTTAGAATGTTTTGGAGGAATTCTAAGAGACTATATTTATGACTTCAGAATAAAAGGTGTAAATTTAGTCCATTTTTTTATTTGGTAATATGAACTCAAACATTACGATTGTCTAAAATTTTTACTAATGTAATAATTTTGTTTAGTTTTTTCCTGAACTGGTTTTTCTATGTTATGTATACAGAGCCTTCGTGGATCACATTTATTCTTCCCTTGGGTAAAATACTATTGTTCAAAGAATCAATAACATTTCATAGCCCAAGCCAAATAATTTTAAAACTGAATTTAAATACGTGGAATTCTTCAAACTTCAGATATTATATATTTTTTTCTCTAGGGGAAAATGAACATTCAGCTAATAGGGGGAAAGGGGTTGTAGCATTTAGTTTTAACTTTTTTTTAATGTTATGTTTATTTTTGAGAGAGAGAGAGAGACAGAGCACAAGCAGGGGAGGGGCAAAGAGAGGAGCAGACACAGAATCTGACGCAGGCTCCAGGCTCTGAGCTGTCAGCACAGAGCTCAATGCAGGGCTTGAACTTGTGAACCGCGAGATCATGACCTGAGCTGAAGTAGAACGCTCAATTGACTGAGCCACTGACGTGCCCCTAGTTTTAACTTTCAAAAGAATAATTAAATTTGTGTTTTAAATGAGATTATTTAAAAAAATAAAACTCATTGAATAAATCATAAAAATGATGAATTAAAATATATTTACATCAAATTCTAGATTTGGGATAAAATATTACACATTTATAGTAATGTACATTACTCTTAATCCTCTTTATGTAGGACCTCATTATAAATACAAAACTGAAGACTGGCAAATAATGTTTGTTATACATACTTTTGATAACAAAAACATGGTGATTGTATATTTTAAATGTTTCAATGACAAATCAGACTATAATATGATTTGAAAGTCAAACCTATTTATATATATATATAAATATATATGTATATAAGTATATATAAGTATATATAAGTATAGTATATAGTATATAAGTATACTTATATAAGTATAGTATATAAGTATATACTATATACTTATATATATACTATATACTTATATATATAAGTATACTTATATAAGTATATATATACTTATATACTTATATAAGTATATATAAACTTATATAAGTATACTTATATACTATAAGTATAGTATATAGTATATACTATATAGTATATACTATATAGTATATAGTATATAAACTATACTATATAAACTATATAGTATATAAACTATATATATATAGTATAGTATATAAACTATATATAATAGGTTTTACAAACATGGGATTTTCTGTTCATTTGACTGCATACAGGAGGCAGGTATAAATACTTTGTACATTGAAGAGAGAAGAGTAAAATAAGGGTGTAATTCATAACTGTATTCCTTTCCTTATATTTGTTATTTTATTTAGAGAAAGAGTGCAAGTGTGTGTGTGTGTGTGTGTGTGTGTGTGTAAGCGAAGGAGGGGCAGAGAGAGGAGAGAGAGAATCTTACCTAGGCTCCATGCTCAGTGCAGAACCTGACTTGGGGCCTGATCCCAAGACCCTGGGATCATGACCTAACCCCAAATCAAGAGTGGGACGCTCAACTAACTGAGCCACCCAGGTTCTCCTTTTCTCTTATATTTTGAATAACAAAGCAATTTCATTCATGTACTTATTTGGAGGCAGCTTTAAATATTCTAATTTTAAAATGCAAAAACTATAAATCTTTTCATAGACTAATAAGATACATCACCATATTTTCATTAATATTTTTGTGTGGCTGTCTTAGGAACACTATTCCCTTAAAATACCTGCAGGATATTGGCTACATAAAGAAAGGCAAGCAACTTTAAGTATTATTTTTTCATGCTGGAATAGAAACTGTTTGTAGCATGCAACACCATAGTTTTTCTTTTTTGAATAATATGTGTGCTTCTGAGTGACCCTTACTAATATATGCAAGGAATTTGAATGAAAGATGGGAATAGATGATATATTCAGTGCACTGACTTTGCATGGTAACACTTATCACTACAATTCAAGCCTTGGCTCCATCGTGCAATACAGAGACACAAAATACTATTTTTCTTTTCCTTCCTCCCTCTCTCCCTCCCTTCCTCCCTCCCTTCCTTCCTTCCTTCCTTCCTTCCTTCCTTCCTTCCTTCCTTCCTTCCTTCCTTCCTCCTTCCTTCCCTTCTTTCCTTCTTTCTTTTTTTTGCCTGGAAGGCTTTATTGTGATGTTAACTTTTTCATTGATTCAAAGGTGAAAATAATCTAAAGTAACTTTCGAGATCTCCGGTCTACATAGAATGATGCCATGTATAGAATAGTGCCTTGAAACCATTTTGCAGATTATTTTTTATTGTCTTCCTGGCATCTATTTTACCCCTCTCCCACTTGGGTTGTTTGTTTGTTTTTTATAACCAAGAGTATTTTTATATTTGGGGAGGAAGTTTGCTCCCTCCATTTTCTCAGCCTTGAATTTTGGGTGAGACTGATTGCCTGCTCTGCTTTGGAGATGGATCTTTGCTGTCTAAAACCCCATCGGGGAGACTACTGCAACCTTGTCACAGTGATTGTATCAGAGAAGGACATGAGTTCCAATTCAGATCAGTGAAAGGACCTGATTCCCAGGACATATACAGCAGCTACTGTAAGAGACTCCAACTTTCCTGAGTGTTTTCTTTTGAGGATATGACATCTGGAATTGATGCAAACATTTTGCTGAAATTACCAGAAGAATTAGGAACTCCCAGATGGCTACCAGGGCAGCGTGGGGAAATAGCAAACAGAGAAGCAGAATAGAGAGGGTATGAGAAAGAAGGTCCTGGAAGATCTCATCTGAGGTGTAAGATCAAGACTCATTTTGACTTTTCTGTTACATAAGTCAATATCCCCTTTATTGTTCAAGTTCTTTTGAATTTAGAGCTTTGTTTTTTGGTCACATGTTACTGAAACATTTTTTTGGTCACATGTTACTGAAACATTTCTATCACAAATGCTACATGGGTATTTTGATTTGGAGACTAAATGGAGACAAATATATTAATTCTATTCAAAGATTCTTTGTTTTCAAGGAACAGAAAGATACAAATTAGAGAATGGGAATTATTGGAAAGATTTGCGGAGATGGAACCCAACAGCTAGGAAAAAGAAAATCTTTTCACCTTACTTAATGGTACCTCAAGTCTCTCTTTTTATGATATTAATGTGATGTATTACATTAATTGATTTTGATTTTAAAACTTTTCATTCTTAGGATATATCCTACTTGGTTACAGTGTATAATTCTGTTTATTTATTGCTGTATATAGTTTGCTAGTACAGTAAAACCTTGGTTTGCAAGCATAATTCATTCTGTAAACATGTTTGTAATCTAAAGCACTTGTATATCAAAGCCAATTTCCCCATAAGAAATAAGAGAAACTCAGATTACAATACTGGGTTTATTTTATATTATAGAATAATATAAAATAATAAAGAAAATACAAAATATAAAGAAAAATAAACAAATTAACCTGCACTTACCTTTGAAAACCTTCGTGGCTGGTGTGAGGAGACAAGAGAGAGGAGGGTTATTGTGTACGATGATTTTCACTGTCACTAACAGATGTTGACTACAGTACAGTATTTATATACTCTTGTCATATACTGTACTTAATGTAACTGTCAATAGGCAGCACAGGAAAGGGTCTACATCTGTAGGCAGCTGACCTAGAATGAAGCAAAGCATTCCTAAGCTTACTCTTATATGGAAAAGCAGGGGACTGTCCATAGGCGCTTTCAAGTGACAAAAAATACACTAGTGCCAGTTGTGGGCACCTTCCAACATTCTGAAAAATCACTGATTTCTGCCAAACACTGCAGCCTGAGACCAAGGATCTGAGCAAGGGAGATGATTACCCCCAATGAGAGGGAGAGAGAGAAGTGTGGGGGGGGAACCACTGGCTCAGATGCGATTATGTGACGTTTGGTGTCATGTACTACTTATATTGCAAGACATCTCTCATTTATCAAGTTAAAATTTATTAGAAATGTTTGCTCATCTTGTGGAACACTCACAGAACAAGTTACTCACAATCTAAGGTTTTACTGAATTTTGTTGAGGATTTTGCATCTATATTAATAGAGGATGTTGATTTTGTTTTCTTTCTCCCTCCTTCTCTTCTTTCCTTTCTTCTTTTCTTTTTTAAGAAGCTAAATAATTTAATTTTATAGTTCATTCAGGGCTTACTACTGATCATAAGGGTACTTCAGATTATAACAGCTGAGAGAGAAATAAGGAAGAAAGAAAGCAGTTTATATTTTTAATGCAGAAAAATAATTGTTAGAGATGTTTTATAAAATTTAACAAACAAGGTCTAGCCAAATTTACTGTTCAGTGGATTTTTGTCTGTTTTCAAGGGATGAAGAGAGAGATTCAATGTATATATTACTGGTTACTGCTTGAAAAAAATCATGAGATAGAAGCATAAATATAAAAGATAATATTTAAAATTGTATTATAGGAATATTAGCTATAATAAGTGGGAAAGATATATTAAAACCAGTAGTGTGTTACACTGGTCCAGAAAGAACTCATAAGGCAGACAAAAACTAATATTAGTTAAGGAAAATGGTCTGTTTTTAGGAAGTGCATCCAGAGAGATGTTACCTCAAAGAAATGCCAACAGTAACTGTGTGGTCCCCTGTTGTTACTCAGTGAAGTATCAAGGGTAGAGTGACTGGGTTAACAGCTCAAGCTTTCTCCAAAGATTTGTAGTATTGCATCAGTACAGTCCAAGTCTTGGGAGCCATGAAACCTTCAGGAGGTTTCTGGCCTTCCCTGGCAAGTTTGCCCATTCAAGCTTCTGAAATAAATTCAAAGTCTTCATGGTGTTCAGGGTCATAGTAGTCCAAACACTTCTTTTGCTTGTTGTAGGCTGCAACTCAGAAGGGAACTCTTTCCAAGGTCATTAGGCCAGGAGTCATTGTCAGCACTTTGGTGCTATGAGTTGTCTCATAAAGATTCTTCCCTGTTTCTGAATGAGATATGTCAGCAGGCTCTTGTCCAACAATGTTAAACTTGTCTCCTGCAACCATCCATGCTCTGCAATGCCACTGGATTCCAGGTGGCTCAGGACACATCGTGGAAGGTGGGAAGATGGCCACTACTGTTGTTTCAGGATATGGAACTCCTTCCTCCAGCACTGAATGATGATGCTTCATACACATCAAAGGAGCATCATTGTCCTTTGTCTAGGCACCAAGAGGGTGAAGTAGAAGGACAGAGTGCCTGTAGCCACTCTCTGGAAGTTGCTTGTAGGTATCCTGCATTAATAAAGCATGTCCATTGCATGAAGTTAGATTCAACCTAGCAGACACTGGGTTGCATAATTGAAATGCAATGACAGCATCAGCATTCAAAAAAATTTAACATCTACTATAGCCCAATAGGAGTAAAACTATGTTAATCAAGACCATCATCCCAATAAAGTCAGTTCAAGACCTGACAATCTCCAATCAACCAATCTCCTTGTTCCATAACCATCTTGATGTAGGGGTAGTTCTCCTATGTTGTTCCTCACTGTCTGGCACCACAGTCCTCCTTCCTGTGCTTAAGAAACTCTGGGTTGTGAAGAATAGTCATACAGCAGCCCTCCTATGTCAGAGCAAATGCAGACCAATCATCCAGCTTCTCTTTACCTTCATGACTTAGTTGCCAGAACTATATGCACTGACAAGTTAATGATACCCCCCATCCATTTAAATGAAGGCACTGAAAGGACTCTCTCTCTCTCTCTCTCTCTCTCTCTCTCTCTCTCTCTCTCTCATGGAGCCATTCAGTAGGGTTGCCCAACCTTCTGCTAAAACTGGCACCCACTACATATCCATTTAATTAATTTTCAATACTGGTAATATTTCCATACGTTTTTGCCAAATTAAGTTTATCGTCTGGCGTATACAGTTCTTTTACTTAGTGGCATCCACAGGTACAATATCCTGTTCCTGTAGAAGTTCCACAACTTGTTGGACACAGTCATTTATACCACAGGAGTCTGTTTTCAGCATCAATTAAGGTGCCTCTGTTTTTTTTTATATTCAGAATTAATTCCAGTGAAGCCTTTAATTTCCCCAGCCCTGTGCTTTTTTGTAGAATCCTTTGACATTTCTGCGTAACAAACACACACAGGAGCATGAACAAACATTTCAAAAAAAAAAAAAAAAGGGTAAACCCTCATGAATTTGCCTTGCATTGTTGCATCCTTGAGTACTAGGCTATAGAAAACTTGTGACGCACAGTAAGCTAGCATCTGCAGTTCACCAACTTCTGTAGTGCATCGAACATTCTCTTCTCTGTCTTTGGACTAAAGCCAAGACTTCTAGCGAGAGCTTAGCGAGCGTTATCACCGTAAGTGTCGCCACAGCATGGAATGCAACGGCAAACCAAATACTCCTCCAAAGCCATGTTCACCGTGGTCTTCCCGGCTCCACATGAGCCCGTCAGCCAAACTGCACAAGCATGGAAGGCACCTGTGGTCTTTCCCACCTGACCTCTCTTGTTCCTACGGACGTGGTGAGCTTGATCGGTGACATTAGCTGTTCTCTGAAACCCCATAATCACTCAGACATTCTTACACAGGGTCCCTGGCCCTGCAAGGCTGCAGAGAGCAGAGGAGCAGGGCGGGCAAGAAGGTGAGGAAGGGCGGGGCGAGAAGGCGGGGTGAGGTGGGGTCAGAAGGCGGGGCAGGGCAGGGCGAGAAGGCGGGGTCTCGTCGGATCTGGCGAGCCTGCGCAGAGGAAAGAAGACGTGCCCTCTCGGGGCTTCGATTGAGCAGCCAGTTTCCGCCTTGTGGTGCCTCGCTCACGGATAAAAAAGTATGTGTGCTGGTTTCGTTTTCTTGTGACATCGTTGGTTTTATATATCTGGACTTACAGACTGAGTTGGAAAATGTTGACTTCTGGGAAAAGTTTGTGAGGGGTTGGTGTTAATTCATATTTAAATGTTTGCCAAAATTCGTCAGTGAAGTAGTCTGGTTCTGGACTTGGCTTTGTGGGAAGTTTTGAAATTACAATTACAAATTAGAGATCTCGAATTTTGTTTCGTTTTGAGTGAGTTTCAGTAATTGTTTCTAGGAATTTGCCCATTTCCTTTAAATTATCTAATTTATTTGCATACAATTGATTATACTGTGGTACTTTTTATTTCTGTAGGTTTAGTAGTGGTACCATTTTTTAATCACTGTCATTTAAAGGTAATCATTATCATGCCTCATAGGGTAAACACTTCAAACTTGTCTTCTTAAACATTATGGTTTAAGGTTAAATGTTCTCTGAATTTCAAACAAATGGAATCATATAGAATATATTCTTGTCTGGCTTGCTCAATTTTATGTTCGTAAAATTCATCCCTGAAACTGTGGTTTCTTCATTTCATTGATGTATACTATTCCATCGAGTGACTATACCACAATTCATTTAGGTACATTTGGTTATTTTCAGTTTTTGGAATATTATAAAAAATCACTGCCGTTAATGTTCTTGAACATGTGTTGTTGCACACAAGCATGTAGTTATGTTGGGTTACACATAGGAATGATCTGCCAGGACATAGGGTTTGTGTCTGCTCAGCTTTAGTTGATAAAGCCAAAGAATTTTCAATGTGGTTATTATATCAGCTGAGACTCCCATTAGCAGTATTTTCCATCAAACTGTCTCCTTGCCAAAACTTTGTATTGTTATTAAACAAAAAAAACTTTAGACTTGCTAGTTTGGGTACAGTGTTACCACATTATGGTTTTAATTTGCATTTATCAGAGCAAAGTTGGGCTTCTTTTTGTATTATTTGTCATTTAGGTTGCCTCTTCTGAAAAGTGCCTGTTAGGTCTCCTGCCTATTTTTCCATTGGGTTATCTATTTTTTCCTTAGATTTGTAGGAGTTTTAACATATTCAGAAAGAGTCCTTCATTGGCTATATGTTTTGAAAATGTTTTCTTCCATGGTATAAATTTTGTTTTTTCTATTTATGTTTTCTTTTGGTGAACAAAATCCTAATATTAATGTAGTTCGATATTTGATGTTTTGGTTAGTGCTTCTTGGTGACTTGGTTAAAAATATATCTCCTTACGTCTAGCTCCTGGTGATGTTATATTGTAGATGTTTAGGTCAACAGCTCACCTAGAATCAATTTTGGTGTATATGGTTTGAGTTAGGGGTCAAGTTTTATTTTTCTCCGTATGGATGTTTAATTAATGAAGCATGATTGAGAAAGCATCTTTCTTCCATTATTTAGCAATACTTCACATGTCTTAAAATCAGTTGTCCATGTACGCATAAGATTTAAATGTGATCTACAGACCTGAAGGAAAAGGGAGCAAAAGATTTAATAGAATCTGGAGATGGAGAGAGAGCTGTAGCTACAGGAAAAGGCCACAGGACAAGACTGCTGGCCTTAGAGAAACAGACCCTGACAAACTGTGGCACAAAAAGGGATAAACAAAGAAAAGTTCCAAATTTTGCCTCTGCTTTCCCCATAAACCCCTGTCCATTTGCAACCCAAATGAAAACAGAAGCAGAGGAGCTTGTTGGTGCAATGCATACCCGGGATGTAGCCCAGGTAGGAAGGTGAAGCAAGGATATGAGGGTTATATGCAAGATACCCAGCATAACCAAGCACATTTGCCTCTCAGCATCCTCTTGTCATTTGTCTAGGTGAAAGATTTGTTTCCTCATTGCAGGGGAAACCCAAACTACCCCAAAATAATATCTGATTGTGGAGTATGTTAATTCAGTCAAAATCGTATCTGGAAAGTTTAGCTACCACTGTTTTTCTTTATATAAGAAAATGGGAACAGAGGTGGAAACAGTGTAAGGGAAACAATTAACTAACTTAAACCATAGCTGCTATAGACTCTACTTCTGTAGCTGAACATGAAGCTGAAGTTGATAGTGATAGCTGCCTTCTTTCACAATGCATTTTATGTTCCTATTATTATCCATGGCAGCTGGATAGTGTTCTTTACCTGGTGGGGTAACCCAAACCTCCATTCCTGTAGGATCTGAGTCCTTGATCCTATTTTTATTGGATTGTCATAGTTTGCCATAGTTCAGAATTACTGAGTTCAGCGAATGCTAAGATGCCCTAGTGAATTTTCTGCCTCCAGTAATAGTTTGTACCTACTGGGTAGCAGCAACCCAGTTTCCATTTGTAATCATGATCTGTCATCGTGGACTATGCAGTGATACCCTTTTTGTCTGTTTGTTACATGGCACAAGGGTCCACAAATTTCAGAAGACAGTATCAGCTTTTAGCTGAACAGGACTGTGACTACGTATCTTGGTAGATACACAGGTCCAAGTATTAGAACCAGCGTTCCTCTGTTGGACACAAACATTCCCAAAAAACAAATTTGAAGGGAAGAAAAACTTCCTCTGGTAGTTTATTGGTATATAATACCGAGAGGGTCCATTCTCACCTATATGATATGATTCCTGTATATTTTAATTCTGGCCATAGGGCAGAAGTGCTAAGTATTGGCTGCTGGCTTAAGAATATACTTAATCCTTTATGCCAGGACCCCACCCTCTCATGGTGTTAACTAGCTAACTCCATAACCATGCCAAAGGCCATCTTACTATCCTGTTTAGCCACCTGCTTTCTCAGTGATGGGACAGTATGGTAAGGCTAGTGAATTATGTGGGCGTAAGTCCATTGCCACACATCTTTTGCTGTAATATGTGTCACCCATTGTAAAGTTATATTGTGTTGAATGCCATGGCTGTAGACAAGGTATTTGGAAGGATGGTACTGACAAAAATGCTGTGGATGGTAAAGGCATTTCTGTATCTGAAATATATGTTTATGTCTGTGAGGACAAATCACTTTCTGTTCTGTGATAGAAATGTTTATTGCAATCAACTGCCACCGGGAAGTAGACCAGTCTCCTGGGGAATGGTGTTATATCAACCTGCTTGTGGCAGATTGGCCACTTGGTGTGGTGGTAAAGACCAGCCTTTATGAGGGGAAATTCATGTTATTGAACACATGAATAGCCTTCCACCCTGCCCCTCACAAATACTCTAGACATAGTTCATTTGAGCAAGCACTGGCATGGCTGGAAAAAGAGGCTGACTGATAGCCACTGGAAAGGACACCTTGTCCACCTGATTATTGAAACATTCTCCACAGTGGATTTATTCTGGTGGGAAAAAATATTTTCACACTTTGTGCTCTTTCTAAGATGTTCTGTACAAACCTCTCTCATAAACCATCACTCATACAATTTTATTCTTTCCATGTCCCTAACTATTTAGGCGATCTGTTAGCCACTGCTCATGAATCAGTATAGACTTGCACCTAAGGCTGTCTTTCCTTCCATGCAAAATGGACAGTCAGAAGCACTACCTCAATTTCTGCCTATAGGAAATAATTTACCCTCACTACTTACTGTCTTTCAGGAGTCCTCCTGAGTTGGACTATATTGAAGTGACTATCAACTGTAGTTTAAATAACCATTCTAAGCAGTTCTATCTGTAAACCATAGTCTTGCCTTTTCTTTCCTCATTGATTAGTCTTAAGGAAATCCTATGTGGTTCCATGTGTAGGTTGTGGCAGAGTTGGTGAAACTGTAGCAGCAAGTATCTCAGAAATTTGAGCCAATGAATGAAATTAACCAACCAATGAAGTTAACTTGTGCCTTCCAGATATGTTTGGGCACCAAGTTGAATATATCACTTCTTTTTGCAATGTAATGCTATAGTGCACTTCTAGGTTGATGGTTTGATAAATCAGATAACTTCTAATTGATAGATTACAAATCACTAGGATCCCATAGATAAAAATTCAGACAACATTAGGGCCCATAAGCTAGTCAAGAACTCTTTTTCAAAAGAACTATGGTTAGCATAAAGGCATTGCCTGCTTCCCAACTCTTAATGGTCTAAGCTGCAGTTCATCTATTGGGCTTGGTCAAAGCTTCATATGCCATCTCTGTCTTCCACAGACACTTCCAATGCCATTGAGTCCATAAGATTGCAATGCTAATGAAAAGAGCAACTTGTGTACAGAAAAAACTGGGAAGCCTAATAGGTTACCAGAAACTCAGCAAGAGTTGTACTTCATGGTGATCATTTCAATGTGCAGCAACTTGTTTTTTTACTATGGAGAGGATATCCTGACAGTCCATAGACAACTGGGCCCTTAGAGTATGGTATATTCCTGAATTGTTGCCGGCCTTATTTCCTACTCTCTGGCATGCATATGTCTTACTAAGGCATCTAAAGTGCTTGCCACTTCCTGTTCATTAGATCCAGTTAGCATAATGTCACAAATGTAATGAACCAGTGTCATGTTCCATGGGATATCAGATCAGGGGGCCTCAAGACTGTATTATGACAGCGCAGGAGTTGACATAACCCTGAGGCAAGACCATAAAAGTATACTGTTGTACCTGTGAAGGCAAACTGCTTCTGATTATCTTTGCTGAAGGGTATAAGGAAAAAAAAAGCCAGGTCAATCAGGTCAATTGCTGCATGCTAGCTGCCAGGGGCTGGGTTGATTTGCTCCATTAAAGATATCACATCTAGAAATGCACCTGTGATTGGTATCTCCACCTGATTAAGTCTGTGATGATCTACTTTCATTTTCCACGACCCATTTGGTTTGTGAACTACACATACAGCTGTAAGAAATTGGGATATTATAGGAATATTTAAAGTCTTTGATGGTTTTACTAACCTCTGTAATGACTCTGAGAATGCAAAATTGCTTTTGGTTTACTTTTCTTGACAGATATGGAGGAAAGTGGGGAGTTACATGGGTTTTCATTTGTCATTTCTACCATAATAGATTTCACTCAGGGTTTCTACTCCTTCCCACTAGTACCCTGATTTCAGCACAGGACATTCAAGCACTCAATCTGTACTGCCATTCTACAATGCTTATAACCAGGCTTTGGGCTTAGTTGGCATCCATTCTCCCCTGAGACTACAGAAGATGAAAGACCCTTCAGAGCTATCATTAGGGCTTTATGATTTTCAGCCCCGATTCTGAATTAGAAATTCATGACTGTCATTTTTTTTCCTGGGTAATCTCTCTGAGGTCATCTGAGGCATCCAACTGATCTCATAATCATTATAATCATGGTTGATGTCATCGTAATCAACTGACACAGCCATTTGCTCTCCCTATGTCTGTTCTCCTGTTGTACTTCCTCCCATGCCACTATTAAGTACTGGAAGCCACTGAAAGTGGGAGACTGTTACTACTCCTAAGCCTGAAAAGGCAATGAAAGGGAATGGTTACTAGAGCTAGAAAGGATTGTTGTGTACTGAAGGATAACTGGCAAGAACTATAGTCTTTAGCAGAGGGACACAGTCATCTACCATAATACAATAGAGGAAAAAACTAGGAAAATAAATACCCAAATTCATTCTCTCCCATTCTGTAATATCTTCTGTCCCATTGCCCAAACCAAACCAGAAGTCAGAGGATAAGGGAACCCACAAATGCAGTCCATATGGCTCAGCCTTCTGCTACCCAGAACAGAGAGGAAAAAGGTGGATGGTGCAGGCAAAGATATCTCATACATCCTAACTCTTCAGTTGGCTAACTCATCTTTTGTTTCATAGTTCACAATGTTATTTCCCCAAAGTTTTCCTAAAGCCCTAAATACAAAATTATAAAAAGCCTCAGCTGTAGCTGTCTTCACTCTTAGCACACTGTTTTTCTTTATAGGACTTATTACAATATGTATTTATATATGAATTAGTTGGGCCTATAGGTTAATTTATATAATGACTCACTTTTTCATATTTCATTTTTTCGTGTTTGTGTTGCAGACTACCTGTTGCCTTATACATAGTAAATACTTATAAATGTTTGCTGAAAAAAATGAATGAAATAATTAGGCCCATGTGAATTGAAGTGTGGCTTTAACCTCCATACCTAATATTTCTTTTGGAAAATGTGTTCTCAAATATAAATAATTGATATTGCCACAAAATTTATGAAACACAGAATGCTTGCAAATCATGACCAATCTGTGTGCATAGTTTATACCCTATATCAAGCGGTGGCTAAAAATATTTTACAGCAATTTCTGTGCCCTCATTTATCTCTAGTTCTTCTAGGAATTATAATGTGTTTCACTTACCGTTGAATCTACACAAGTATTAGTATAGTGATTTCATCCTTGGAGAAATAATGAGCATTTCTGGAGGAATGAATAAACGTTTCTGGAATTTTGAAAGACTTTACACAGCTAATTTACTTCTTGTAGGGGACCTAGAGGGAAATGAGGAATAAGAATGAAGCTAACAAACACTACAGTATGTGCCAGACAAGATGCTGGGTGCTTTACATATATTACTTGGTTAAATTTAGAACCATAACACAATAAATAGGTACTTTCATTTTACAGATTGGAAAATGGAGGCTCAGGGAAGTTAAATGTGGAAAAACATCAGAAGACTGAAAAGAGAATTTTCTTTAGGAACTCATTTTTTTTCTCTTTGAGCATTGACTCACTGAGGCATAGGCCAACTATGAGCATACATTGGTATGCCAAGTGTAGATATATTTTTCTCAATAAATATTTTTAAATTGTTATAATTTATTTAGCAGCATATGGAGAAAATTGCCTCTCTCTTGGGTGATGCTTTGTTTTATCAATCAGTAAAATATATTCTTTAAGAAGGAAAGATGATTCACAAGAATCTGCTCATTGGGATCAAACTTCCGAGTCAAATAATTTAGCAGGTGTGAAATCTAGAACTTGCCTGGTATATTTTATAAATTATTGTTATTATAGCACTTCAGCATTAATTGATACCAGTGCTGAATGTTGTTTCTCTAATGGCAGCTATCCAGTGTGTGAGGCTATATTATGGAATGATGTCAGTATCTTTTGTCTTATCAATTTCATGAGGAACTGACTTGAAATGGTTTTCTTTGGTGGTTCTGACAGATTTCAAAAAGATTAACAGTATGTTATTGTCCTGATATGTAACCGTGGGAAGCTCTATCTAGTCAGCCTTTGGCAATGTTGAGAATTTCGTATGGGTAATTTAATGGTGAAACAGCTCAATTTTTGTGATTAGTACCTGCAAAGAACATCCAGTGTAATACAATTCAATAAGGGAATTAGATACAGCAATAAAAGCGCTTTGTGCAAAATGTGACAATTAAACATTATTTTAATGACAATTATTTTAATTGACAAGATGAGTTTTAGCTAAATTGTTGATTAAATGAATGAATGAATGAATGAATTCCAAGTCTCAGATTTTTTATGCTACAGGGTTCTTGCAGAGCATTTTGAATAAAACTATGGTATCTATGTTCTTACTTTAATTCATAACAGTGTGAATTATGTGGGCAAATTCTTATTTATTTTTCACGACTGTGGAAGCTGATGCTCAAAAAAATTGAGTGCTCTGCCCAAGGTCAACAGTTACCTACTGGCAGAGTTCAGGGCAGAGCTCTGGTCTCCTGATCATTGTTCACATTTAATTGTTTCAAATTTTGTGCTGAGCTAGGTATGTACAAACTATAAAGATGAATTGAGCATGATCTGCATTCAATATTAACAATAAACCAAATGTCTAATAAAATTAATCTGACATGCTTAAAGATATGCATAAATGTTATTGTCTTGCATAGTGATTAGGTACAGATTCTAAGACATTTGGATAAATTACAATAATTAGTATTACTTTTCCTTAGATACAATTGCTGATTGGGACACTTGGGTATTCCATCAAATGCATAATAACAGTCAAGTGACCAGATCTGCTGTCTAAGACTCCTCAGGAGACAAAGATTACAGATAGCTTCCCTTTGATAAGACAAGTGACAAGATGAAAATATCTGTAGATTGGGTACCTTTAACTTAGAAGCTACTGGAACATATAAGAGTGAAGACAAGGATGGATTATGGGGGAGATTTGTAATAGAAGGGACATAAAGAAGGGCAGAGTTTGGGTAGAGAAGTTGGAGTCTGGTCTTAGGAATTACTAGCTTTCTCATTTGAACAAGTCATGTCCTTGGGGTGAAGGCCAATTTTCAATATTCAATTCAGGCTGTTCCCCTCCAAAGGAGCTTGATTATATGGCTTCCATATTCTTATTAATCTAAGGTTTTGTGAGAACTATACTCTGGTTGCT
This sequence comes from Felis catus, assembly GCF_018350175.1. Taxonomy (NCBI): domain Eukaryota; kingdom Metazoa; phylum Chordata; class Mammalia; order Carnivora; family Felidae; genus Felis; species Felis catus. The sequence continues at coordinate 81,888,108 of NC_058375.1, read as the reverse complement.
TGTTCTTTGCTGTTTAGTATTTAATATCCATTATTTTACCATTTTGAATTACCAAAAAACAATTACAATATGTATCAATCATTTTAGTATTTCCTTTTCCCTTTTTTTCTTTTTACACAATAAAAATGCAGTTTGATTATTATCTGTTATATAGGTTCCATGCTATGACTTTAGGAGTTCAGAGTGTGAAATAGAAGATATTAATCCAATAAAAATAGGTAAAAGGCATATTGTCATTCACTAGCAACTAACCTAAGAACTACAATGGAGCTAAGATACACATACTATGTAGATATGAGCACTATGTAGGAAACCTACTATCTCTATTTTCTATGTCAAGAAATTTATAACTTTTCCTACTAAAACATCAGCACCTGAACGCTAAGGTTCATTTTTGTGAATGTCTCTGTACAACCGATGGAACTGGTGGAATACATGAGGGAAATTACTGCTCCTTTCATTTTTCTACTTTTGCCCAGTGATAATGTGTATATATGTCAGTGTCCTTTTGCATTTTAACAAGTGTTTGATGAAGCTGGATTCAAGTGAAGAAATGAACAATTTCAAAAAGTTTTTTTTAAGTGCTTATTTATTTTTGAGAGAGACAGAGCATGAGTGGGGGAGGGGCAAAGAGAAGGAGACACAGAATCTGAATCAGGCTCCAGGCTCTGAGCTGTCAGCCACAGGGCTCGAAACCACGAACCACAAGATCATGATCTGAGCTGAAATCAGGTGCCTAACTGACTGAGCCACCCAGGCACCCCCCAAAAGTTATTTTTGATATTATTGCAAATATACATGTATGTGTATATATTGTATGTATAAAAATATGAAGTTTATATATATCTTATGAATTCGTAAATTAAAAAATAGTTATTAAATATTGTTTTTAGGTTCTTTTAAGTTTATTTATTTAATTTTGAGAAGGGGAGGGGCAGAGAGAGAGAAAATCCTGAGAAGATTGTGCGCTGTCAGCGTGAGCCCAGTGCAGGGCTCGATCTCACGAACCCCATGAGATCATTACCTCAGCCAAAATCAAGAGTTATACACTAAACCGACTGAGCCACCCAGGCATCCCCAGTTGTAAATAAATCTTAATTCCAAAGGCTATCTTCATATTGTCTCAAGATTCAGTAGTCAGTTTTAGTTTTTGTACATTTTATAAGCTGTAGGTGGTAGGACTTAGACATGACTATAAAAATAGTAATTTTATTCATAGATGTGAACTGGATCATTCACTTATCCATCATTGGATTACTCATCCTTAACATATGCATGGAAAGATATTAGGTATTTAATCAGGAAAGTCAAGAATTGGATATACAAAAAAAGACATAAAGTCTTATTTTTTGAGAAATAATGACAAATTGAACATTCATTAAACATCACAGACACCTGCAAGATAATGTAAGAAGTAATAAAACATACACACACAAACCCATTAACAGTAGCCAATTAATAAAGACTTATTATATTCTAGAAATTTTGCTAAATGCTTTACCTGCATTTAATCCTCTGAGAGACCCTGTGAGTTAAGTGTTATCTCCATTTCAGCTATAAGGAAACTAAGGCACAAAGAGGTGAAGTAACTAGCCCAGTGTCACACAGGTTTGCTGATCCTGAATCTAATCCCAAATCTTCCAGACTTCAGAGACCGTGTAGATCCTCATTGAGTTATGCTGTCTCCCCAGTGCATTGCAGCCTATCAGAGTAAGACTGATCCGTACAAGACTTGAGGAGAATGGAGCACCCTCCCGACAACAATTTAGGGTTAAATTCCTCCTTGTTTTCTAAGATCAAGGAGGCTTGTTTTCTAGCCTTTCTGGAAAAGGTGTTATTGGAACTGCACTTTGAGGTAGGTTACGGATGTGGAATGGAGTTGATGGTGAAGAAAGATACCCCAGATGGGGCTATGATGTAGGTAAAGCACTAAACAGAGTGAAACATGGAAGTTAAAGCCAGAACCTGGAGTTAATGTCAGTACCCAGAGGGTTAGGTCGAGATTGTTGAGGAGCTTGGAGCGAGTGATGATCGATAGAGTGGTGTAAGAACTCCTGGAGTGAATGGTCCTGGAATTGAGGGACCTGACAGTGGAGGTTTGGGGGGATGGATCATGTGTGCACAGGAAATATGTGAGGCAACCAGCTTAGGTCAGGGCCAGGAGTCAGAAACCGAGGATTAGTACAGAGGACTCTCCTGGGCCAGAATCAGAGAAGAGAGCCATTAATGAAAGTTTCTGAGTTTTCAGAGGAAATCAAGAATTGAATATAAAAAGGAATCATAAAGGGGGGGGGAAGGGTAGAACTTGTGTTTATTCAGCACTATGAATCTTAAACATTATGCCAAGAGATACTAAGGGATTATATCAACATTGTTATTTACTTCTTACAACAAACTTTCAACCTATATGTTATTATTTGGAAATGAAAGAAATCAACCTCAGAATGTTTAAGGAACTTGCTAATACTCATGTTTAGTGTTTAGTGAGGTCAGGATAGATAGACACTCACGTTTGTATTACAGTGCTTACAGTGCCCACATTTTCCCAAATAACAGCATTTATTAAGCATGGAATTTTAACAAGGACTTTCTGAGCACTTCAGGGAATACAAGAATAAGTCAGTTTCTGCCTTCAGAGGATATACAGACTAATCACACAACTCAACAAAAAGGTTCCAGAAGTACAGTTTTGTATTTGTATTCATCTCTGTAGTTGTGTTCAGTTTTATATTTTTATTTGTCTCTTACCAGGTACTTAGTCACAACCTTTGTCACTGCATAGGAGCTATTAACAAATATTTGTTTGTTCCAGTCATTCAAATATTCCTACATAAAATGTTTTCTTTTACACATATGTTCTATGAGATGCAGTTACATCCATTTTGGTAGATGGTCTTTTCTTGTTTGAAGCTTTTTCATTGTAATCTCATTTGGGGAGGTGATCAGCTTCTGCTCTATGAAGCTGTTCCAGAAGGCTCCCATCCCACTGTTTCTTGGCGTTTAGTAATAGGATTGATACCCATATCATTTTCATTACTCTACCTTTAGGTGATATGTTTTTCACTGGAGGTCATTTATAGTTGTTCATCTACAAAGACACTGTGACTGCTTTTTTAAATTTATTCAAGAAACACTTAAGTGATTGGGTTCTCTTAACATTGTGATAAGAAAGCTTTATGACATGATGAGTGAAGCAGTATGTTTGGCTCTCAATTAAAACTTTCCCTTAAAGAATTAGTTCAAACATCTAATCCAGGATCACCACCTTTATATTAAAATTGTTCACAGAACTGAAAATAAATAGAATGGTTCTAATGTGTTATACAATAGGATGCAACTCTGGGGTTCTATTTCCACAGAGGCATGTCTCATAGAGATATGTTTTTAAAATAAAAAAGGTTATATGTAAAGGAAACTGTTTACATGTGATACTTTGGTACTAACTTTAAGAGTAAGGAAGCTAGAATCTTCATGTGTCTTTGAGGTATGACCTCTAAAACTTTATAAATATACTTCAAACACTAATTCCTTTTGTGTTCACTTCCATACATTCATTTTGGAAAAAGAATCATTCATTGTTTAGAAATGTGAATGCTTGGCATATTAATACACAATTATTGAATTTTAAAACTATCTCCAAAAATACCATAATGAAGAAAATATACTTGAGGACATTGTAAGATGACAGCAATTTCTTACCAAAATTTGTTGGATCCTCAGTCTATTGGGAATTAAATAGAAAGAAAAACTTCAGTTTTCTTCTATGTACAATTAACTTTAAAATGAAAATATAAACTTTCTTTGTTTTTATTTGGTAAAGTTTGTCACATCTTCCAGCTCGGTGTTGACTTGTATAAGTCATTTGACTTGAATAATTTTATGACTCAAGGAGGATAAGTTTCATAAGGCCATTGAACAAATTTTCAAAATATGTATACCTCTGACTTAGGTTTGTGTATGCACACACACATGCACATATGGCATACTCACTCAGAAGTGATTCAATTCAGAAAAGGTGACCAGAGAAAATTAAGGTCATTTAGCCACAGATCCATTGGCTTCATTTTCCATTGAAAATCCACTACCTTGTTTCTTTCCCTATATGTAATTCTCTTTCTTTCCCTTTATTACCAAACTTTTTAAAGGGAGTATATACTTGCTATGTCCACTTAGTGATTCTAATGAAACTGTTGTGCCTTAGGTCCCAGATAACCTTTCTCTTCCCCAAGCCATATGACACCTTTTTTCCTTGAACTGTCAGGTTTATTTAACACTTTTAACCAACACTTCCCCTTCTGAAACTCTTCTCTCTAAATTTCTATGTTAACACTTTCTCAGAGTTTACTGTTGCCTCTGGCTTCTCAGTCTTCCTTTAATCTCGACATGACTACTTGTCCTATAAAATGTTGGAGTTCTCAAGGGCTATGCCCTGAATCTTCTGCTATTCTTCCTATATTATTCCTGCCTGGGCTTATGCCTACTTATGGACTTAATCACAATTTGTATATCAAAGACCCCTAATGAATATTCCTGTGCCATGACCACTCTGCTGAGACCCTGAGCCATATTACACAATTGACTTATTACTAGGTGTCTCCACCTAGCTGCTCCATAACTATTTCAAAGTCCCCATGACCAAAACTACCTGCCCCCCCCCCAGTAATTTTTTATCATATATTCTCCATCATTGCTAACATATCATATTTTAGCTTGGTGGCAACTAGATGACCTTGGGGAAGTTAGTTTTCATCTCTAAGCTTCAGTTTCCCCACATGTAAAGTGAAAATATTAATAATTTCAATAGGTCTTCATAAGGATTTAAAATCAGTTATTATGAGGGGCGCCTGGGTGGCTCAGTCGGTTAGGCGTCCGGCTTCGGCTCAGGTCATGATCTCACGGTCCGTGAGTTCGAGCCCTGCGTCGGGCTCTGTGCTGACAGCTCAGAGCCTGGAGCCTGCTTCAGATTCTGTGTCTCCCTTTCTCTCTGACCCTCCACCATTCATGCTCTGTCTCTCTTTGTCTCAAAAATAAATAAACATAAAAAAATTAAAAAAAAATCAGTTATTATGAAATCCACAATAATGAATGCTAACTACATAGAAGGTACAATTAAATGAAGCAAGTAGTAATATTGTCCTCATTTTATAGCAGAACTAGAAGCACAGTGAGGTTAAGTACATTGCCCAAAGTTATCTAGCCAATTTGTGATCAAGGAGGATTTGAATGAAATCTGGGTCCACAGCCTGGCCTCTTAATTGCTGCACTGCCCTGTGTAATATCATATATAAAGTATACAGCACAATCCTTAGCACTTACTAGATGTATCAAAATCACAGAGATGGGGAGAAGGGCTTTAAATGTTCTGAAAATCTACATTTAAAAAAGCTCCCTGGTGAATCTAATATTCAACCTGGGTTAAGAACCAACATAGACTCTCAAAAATGTTTGTTACTTTCATCCAAATGAAAATAATTGAATCAATTTGACCCTGTGAACGCTTTTACAAATGCTATAGCCATTAAGCCTGAAGTACCTTTTAGGAGGGCTCTATTAGAAATCCTTTTTTGAAATGACAATAGAGGAGCTATAATAAAGACACATATATATTTAAAAAACCCTCAGTATTCATATAACCAGAGGCATTTAATACATGCATTGTGTTTTCATTTGGATTGCATGATTTTATCCTTAGGAACAAGAGCCTTTAAAAATATTAGGCTTGTATATAACCTAGAAAAATCACTTTCTCAAGATCATTAAGCTTCTGGGTAGATATTCCATCTGGCCTAAAAATGCTTCATTTTACCTTTTCCCATCTACCAAAGCATACACTTTCTCTCCTAGCTATCAGTATTTCCTACAATTATTTCTCATATGATTAGAGTAGGATATCTCATCCTTCAGCATATATGTCCAGAAAAACTAAATAGACCAAGGTCACATAAAAGAGAAAGGGATAGAGTAAATTATGTTCTTTTTTTTCATGAGTCCTATTGTGTGTGTGTGTGTGTGTGTGTGTGTGTGTGTAAAAGAGAGAGGGAGGGAGGGAGAGAGAGAGAGAGAGAGAGAGAGAGAGACTCCAGTACAGAATTTATAATCAGATGTAGCCATATTTTTGTTGTTATTTTTTATAAGTAGTAGCAGGATATAATGCTTCCTAACACAAGCAGAAAGAAAATTACCTATAATGATTTGGGGTGGCTGAATGAAATAAAGAAATAGGCATATAGATGTAGGATTCAAATAGAACAGGAACTGCAGAAGCTATGGGATTGGCAGGTCATCAGAAGGTCACGGGAATGAACCACTCCAACCTCCTTTCTCAACTTGGTGTCATCTTGACTGGGTTTCAGTGTTCCAAAGGAGAACTTCCTAGGCTTAACTGAGTTCCCACACCCATCAGTTGGGCAGAGCATCTATTTGTGGTTATATCAAGGCAGCACACAGTAGAATAGAAGTGAGTCTTCCAAAGGAAAGTGGGGATGTTGCTAACCAGACAGAAGGAGAATGGATGTAGGATATTCTAAAGCTACAATTATCCCCTCTCTTCTTAATGCTAAAATATCACAAATGGGCCTGATGTAAAAAGTTATTCTATAATTTTATTTGCCATTTAGTGTCTTCCAATTAAGGTTCTTAAGTCTTTACTGAATATTTCCAAATAGCTTTTAATGGGGTGTTTACTTACGGTGTCAGAAGTATCTCTAGGTTTTCTTCTTTATAGATAATTCCATCTTTTTTAATTATAAAACATTAAATTTTTAAAATTTTTGATTATTTTCTATTGAAGCATAATTAACATATAGTGTTATATTAGTTTCAGGTGTACAATATAATGATCCAGCAATTCTATACATTCTGTTGTGCTCAGCACAATAAGGACCCTTAGTCCTCTTCACTTACTTCATCGTAATTCCATTAGGTTTAAATGTCCCTAAATATCTTAAAACTTTTGATCACAGTTGGTTTGGTGATAAGGTCTCAACATATCTTTTCTTCTTGAATCCATGATTCTCATGCCTAGCAGAAGACTATATTTCTCAGCCCACACTGTGGCTAATTTTGGCCTTAAGATTTAAACGTTGGCCTCAGGAATGTAGATGATGTATGCTGCTTCTGGAATTGCTTCTTAATGAAAGGGATATGGTCTTTCTTCCATCTTTGTGAGGTGAAGCTACATCTTGCAACATGAGGTTGAGGAACCCATCCTGGGGATAAAGAGGAGGACAGATATTACTGAAGCCCTAGATTTCTATGGAGCTGCCATTTTCAGTCATGAAACTAATTATATCAAGACTTTAAAAATTTTTTTTCAACGTTTTATTTATTTTTGGGACAGAGAGAGACAGAGCATGAACGGGGGAGGGGCAGAGAGAGAGGGAGACACAGAATCGGAAACAGGCTCCAGGCTCTGAGCCATCAGCCCAGAGCCCGACGCGGGGCTCGAACTCACGGACCGCGAGATCGTGACCTGGCTGAAGTCGGACGCTTAACCGACTGCGCCACCCAGGCGCCCCAAGACTTTTAAGTGAGAACAAAATAAATGCTTGTCTTGTTTAAACCATTGTTATTTTGGGTGTCTGTTACATGTAACTATATATCCTCACTAATGCAGTCACTTAGTATTGCTAATTCCAATGTAATATGGCATACCCATATATGTACATATTAGATATAACACTAAACAAGTGGTACTGATCTCAAGAGACATAATACAAAATTCAGTCTAATTCCTTCATTGTTATAATATATGAGGGTCTCTCTCTCTCTGTGTGCATATGTGTTTTCTAAGTTGGCCTGTGTGTCTGTGTGTGACTGTATTTTCCAAGCCTGGTCTTAAGAATATGTTGGAATCTTGGAAAACAGAGTCTAGTGGTTAGGCATTGACATTTAAAAACCGTAGTGCTTTGTTTCTTAAGAATTGTATTTTAAAGCACATTGCTTCTTTGATATGAAAGATCACCTTAATGGACTTCCTATATATATAAAGTATATATATAGGAAGGAAATAAAAATTCTAGATTTTGTTAGAGAGATTTGAATCAATGGGAGAAAAACCATGCTGCGTGATAATATTTAAGGGGTCTTCACTTTGAGTGGAGTTGCAACTGTGGAGATTATATTTCACTAGAAAAATGATTTCTACATGTAAATATGTGTGTGTTTCCTTGTTTAATCAGTTATCCAATGAGGACTGAGGCAGAAACCTGATGACGAGAAAAGAAACATGAAGGCCAATAATCCTCTCATGGTGATTGAGGGATCCTAAAGAGGTTGAGAGTAAGAGTGTTAAACTTAATCTGGATATCCTGGTAGAGACATTCCCCTAGATCAGGGGCTGGCCAACTATGGTCTGCTGGCCACATCTGGCCCAAGGCCTGTTTTTGTAAAATTTATGAGCCAAAAATTATTTTTACATTTTTAAAGGGTTGAAAAGGTGGAGGAAGAGGTAGGAGTTGGGGAAGGGGTTGTTGGAGAAGAAGAAAAAGAAGGTGCAGCAGTACCTGTAGGAGAGATATATGTGACCTGCAGAGATATATGTGACCCGCAGCACCCAAATACTTACTGCCTGGTCTCTTACGCAAAATGTGCTGATCTCTGCCTTAGACCCAATAACTTCAACAATATGGAGTATACTGAAGTGGTACGTGTGATTCATACAGGTTGTCCTTGCTTACAGTGGAATTTTAATGTTTGTTGAATAAATGAATCAATCACTGAATGGATACTGTGTTTTCAGTAGCAATAAGGACAACGAATTTCATATCATTTCTTCACCAGTAGACACTGTAATTTGAGTGTGTAGTATTGTGAAAGCAATGCACGTGAGCAATACCTGGGAGTGGAGTTGTACTATAGGGTTTATATAATCTCAGCCAATAGCCTTGTTTTATGGTTTGTATGCCGATTAGAGCTTAGTATGTGACAATAGAAAATTGGATCCAATAGGCATCATGGCAAGTATAAATTCAGTTACCATTTTGCAGTGTCTGGCACATAGCATATTTTAATTAATGTTTATTGATAAATAAGTGAATAGTTAACATTGTTATTATAAACATTTATTCAAAGGCTACTGGTTCTCCATTCTAGTAAAATAATAACTTCGGTAATGAATCCTTTTGTGCCAGGTATTTCCTTTGCCTTGTCTTCATATAAGAAATATCTTTCTCATGTATTTTCTTTATTTCAGAAACCTGTGGGAAAGAAAACAAAAATCAATTATAATTGACTAAAAAAATAATTTTTCTGTTGTGTGAGCCACCAAAGCCTATGTGACTTAAAGGAAAAATGTCAAAAGGTGATCAAGAGGTTAAAAAAGACCATTGGTGTTGGCATTTCTCAGGGTGATAATGAGGCATGCACTGGATTTTTCTTTTTTGGTACAATTGTCTGGTGCACACTCCTTTTTGCAGATTGATTTCAAGAGGTGATGTAACACAAACCCCAGTCTCATGGGCAGGCTTTGTTCACAAACTTCTCATTTGTGATAAACTTTAAATACTCATGATCCCCTTTCCCTTCCCAGTATACCTTCCACTTTAATCTATAAAGTAAAAAGAGATTGTACCTGGAATGGAATTTAAATAAGTTTTTTTCTATGACCGAAGTATATCCTAAGAGACACTTCAGTCAATTTCAGGAGTTTGAGCCTAAAGGAGTACTTTTTTCAGGGTGAGGTCAAGGCAGAGGAAAAAAAAAAAAAGGAGCAGCACAGCTGTGTGGTGCTCTGTTGTCCAGATTGAGTCTTTGAACATTTTCTTCTCTTCATCAAAGGACATCTTGGAAAGCAACATATAGAAAAATAAAATCCACGAGACTTTGGCTAATGTTATGAAAAATAAAGATTAGGATCAAAAGTTTAAAAGGACAATCTTGGCTTAAAAGAAAAATATAGAAAATCTTTCATTGCCTTCTGTAGCATGTGAGGTGTTTAAATTATTTGGTGTGCTGGTTTGTGAACTTCTGGGCCACACTTGCATTTTAAGAGTTCGATATAACAGAAACATACCTGCCTGATGCAGATCATTTATAAGCAGCTTTAAAAATAAAGTCAGGGGGCGCCTGGGTGGCTTGGTCGGTTAAGCGTCCGACTTCTGCTCAGGTCATGATCTCACGGTCCGTGAGTTTGAGCCCCGCGTCAGGCTCTGTGCTGACAGCTCAGAGCCTGGAGCCTGTTTCAGATTCTGTGTCTCCCTCTCTCTCTGCCCCTCCCCTGTTCATGCCCTGTCTCTCTCTGTCTCAAAAATAAATAAACGTTAAAAAAAAATGTATAAAAAAAATAAAGTCAGCAGAAAATACACACTGAAAAAGAGAAATAAAACTGACACTTCAAAGAAAAATTAGAACTTTTTTTTAATTTTGGAGAAGATACAATAACCTGAAACATAAATAAATATTTATAATGACAATTTTAGGTAATCAGTAGTAATAAATATGACGAAATGATCATTTTTTTCAGGCATTTAATAAACACTGTCTCTCATTAAGATTGAGCTAAGTGCTGAGTGAAGACATGAAATAAAAACAATTTTATTCTTTTAAGGAGCTACAAAAATATTAAAATGAATTTGAAACATCTACAGATCCAATTCCCATTTACTGTAGCTAAATTTCTTCCCCTTGCCATAGATCTTTTAAAACAAATTACCATTTCACTTCATTGAATTAGCCAATCCGCGTGTATTCAATTAATTTTACATTCATTCATTAATGCAATGAGTAGATATTTTATGTGGGAATATCTCAAGGCTGGGAAATAAATGAATGTGAGGAAGACATTGTCCTCTATCAGAGAATGTGCAACTTAGTTAAGTATGTATGCACCCAAATAACAAAGTATTTAAGAAATTACTTATTAGAATAGAACCATATTATTAATATTACTAACAATAGCTAATATTTATGTAATGCTTGCTATGTGCTTACTGTTTTTTTATATGTATTATTGAGTCTTTATAACAACACTGTGACATTAATACATATTTTATCTTCATCTTATAATGAGAAAACTAAGGCAAAAAGATGTTAGATAACTTCTCCAAAGTTATGATGGAAGTTGATTCAAATGGCACATCCTATCTTATTAACCACTACATTCATAGGGATTTAGTGGAGTGAGAGATTATTTCTGATGAAATGATGAGAAAAAAGTTTCATGGATAAGTTATCATTAATATAGATTTGAAAAAAATCTAGAACTTCATAGTCTAGCTAGGAAAACTAGTTTGTTGCAGACTGTTCTCCCCCTGAGAGCAAAAGTAAAAGCTGAATAACATTTTAAAACTGTTCGAACACACCAGAAAGCAATCAAGGCAACCAAAACCTGGAGACTTGGATTCCAGAGGGAAAGAAAACTAGTTAAGTGTGTTATTCTTGGCAGCCTTTCCCTTTGAGTCTTTAGTTCATACATATGCGATGTGGGTGGAAAAGCTCAGAAGCTAAAAGCAGATGCGAAAAGAAAGAATTACAGTGATATTTGGAGATTAAAAAATGGAGTTAAAAGTCAACCAATGGGGAAGTTTATATTAAGATTTCTAGGCATTGATTAAGTCTCCTGAAGGAGTATATTCTAAGAATAATATCAAATTAGAAGACCAAGCCTAAAAGCAGTTACAAATAGTTCAACCCTTAATTACATTAAGGTGATCAGCTTCTATACTAACTGGCTACCAAGAGGTGCAAGAAAGAGGACTAGTGATTCTGAAAGATAAGTCAGTAAATAATATCCAAAAGGACTGAGGATATAGAAAAGAGAGTAAGAGATATCTAATACACAGTCTATATTTGTGACACACAGACTCTTAGGACTGAAAGAAGGACCTGAGAAAGGCCAAAAATGATCCAAAAAAGATGAAAGATATTAAGCCACAGATTCAAGAAACAGTATGAAAACTAAACAAGGTGAGAACAAAGAAAACCAAGCCACATTGTGGTAAAATTAATGAAAAATAATGACAAAGAAAAAAATCTTAGAAACAGCCAGAGGAAAAAGACAACTAAGGGAACAATTGTACAATTCTTATTTCTTAAGCCAAACAATGGAAGCTAGAAGAGTATAACATGAAAACTTTAAATGCAGAAAAAAAAAATTGCTTTACTGGAACTCTCTTAGTGGAAATAGCCATTTGAAATTGACAAAAGAGGGCACCTGGGTGGCTTAGTGATTTGAGCCTCCAGCTTTGGCTTAGGTCATGATCTCACAGCTTGTGACTGGAGCCTGCTTCGGATTGTGTGTCTCTCTCTCTCGCTCTGCCTCTCCCCCACTCATGCTCGCTCTCTCTCTCTCTCTCTCTCTCTCTGTCTTTGTCTCTGTCTCTTTCTCTCTCTCTCTCTCTCTCTCTCTCTCTCTCTCTCTCTCACACACACACACACACACACACACACACACACACACGAATGAAATTGACAAAAGAGATTTTCCTGCAAACAAAAAGAAAAGATTTGATACCAGCAGGACCTCACTAGGAGGAATGCTACAAGATTTTCTTAAGTACAAGGAATATCATCTCATGGGGTGGCATGGAATTGGAGAGAGGAAAGAAAAACAATGTTAAGTGGTGAAAATGTGAATACATTCGAGTAAATAGTGACTGTAAACATCAATGATAATAATGTACTGTGGTATTTATTCTAAGTACATGGCAAGAATAACACAAAAGTGAGAAGGGATAAAGTGTTTTATATTCTTGCATTGTCTAGAATTGCAAATATATAGAAGACTTAGAAAGTGAAGTGATCCATAGAAGAACAACCAAAAAGACAAATTAAATAAATGTTTAAAACTTAATAAATGTTTAACTTAAAAGAGAAGAAAAGTGTAATTAAAAAATACTTGATAAACCCAAAAGAAGACAAGAAAAGAGAGAAAAGGAAAGCTGGGACATGTGGTATAGGTAGAATAAAATATTAAGGTGGCAGATTTAAACCCAAATGTATCGGGGCGCCTGGGTGGCTCAGTCGGTTAAGCCTCTGACCTCAGGTCATGATCTCGCGGTCCGCGAGTTCGAGCCCCGCGTCAGGCTCTGGGCTGATGGCTCAGAGCCTGGAGCTTGGTTCTGATTCTGTGTCTCCCTCTCTCTCTGCCCCTCCCCTGTTCATGCTGTGTCTCTCTCTGTCTCAAAAATAAATAAACGTTAAAAAAATTTTTTTAAAACCCAAATGTATCAATAATTAATTAAATTAATAATAAGGTTATTAAATTATCTAATAGTCAAAGATTTTCCGAATGGACAATTAATGCCAAGTATATGCTGTTTGTAAGAGATGAAAACTTAAATATAAAGACACAAGAAGTTGGAAAGTAAAGTAAATGAAAAAAGGTGTAGCACTGAAACAGAAAATAAAAAACACTTCATGTAAACTCTACCAATATCAAAAATAAGAGACAGACTTTAAGACAGGAAGCATTCCTGGAGGTAAAGAGAGGCATTTCATAATGATTAAAAAAGTCAGTTTACCAGGAATACATAAAAATGTTGTTTGTTTGCACATAATTACATAGCTTATAAAACAAAAACTGAAAGAACTAATAGATAAATAAATCCACCATTACAGTGAAAAATTTTTAACACAGAATTTCCAGAGAGTTATAGAGAAAGCAGACAAAAAAAAAAATAAAAATAGAATACTTGAAATGAAAGATTAATAAACTTTGCCATAGTTGACAATATAGAGTACTGTCCATGTGCACAATATACATAAGGGCACATAAAATAGTTTACAAAACTTTCATATGCTTGACTACATTTACATAAAGCAATTTCAATGTATTTCAAATAGTTAAAATAATATAGTGTGTTTTCTGACTACAATAGATGTAAATTTGAAATCTGTAACTAAAAATAATTATAAAATTCCTTAAAGCTTGAAAATTAAAAAGCTGTAAGTAAAAGAGTTGTCAATAACATACTAGAAAATATTTTGAGTAAAAGTATAATGAAAAGAGAATATATAATATTTGTGGTATGGAGCTAAAGCCATCTTTAGAGAAAATTTTTTAGACTTTAAAGTATATATTTGAAGGCTTGAAAACTAATGATCTATATGGCTCTATCTGAGGAAGTTAGCAAAAAAGCAGCAATTTAAATCTAAATAAAGTAGAATGAGAAGAATAATAGAATTAATGAAATAAAACAATACAATAGAGAAAAATAGCAAAACCAAAGGTTGTTTAATTAAATTTCAAATGAAAAAATTGGTAAATAGCAAGACTTAACCAAAAAATAATTAAAAGGGACAAGTGAACAATGTTAGGAATAAATGGGGGTACATTACAATAAAGCCTACAAAACATTAAAACAGAGTAAATATTCTAAACACTTTTTGCCCCCCAACTTGCAAGTTTAGATAAAATGAAATCAGAATCATATCTCTAAAACATTTTTTTTCTAAAAAATACAAAAGAAAAAATAATTTCCAACTAATCTTTGAGGTCAGTATAACCTCAATACAAAACTTGATAAAACCAGAAGTTCCCAGCCAATCTTTGTTAGGAACATGGATTAAGTATCTTAAAAGTATATTAGAATGTTAGAGAGCCTTGGTGGCTCTGTTGGTTGTCTGACTTCAGCTCAGGTCATGGTCTCATGATCCATGGGTTTGAGCCCTGTATCGGGCTCTGTGCTGACAGCTCAGAGCCTGGAGCCTGCTTTGGATTCTGTGTGTGTGTCTCTCTCTCTCTCTGCCCTCACCTGCTCACATCTGTGTCTCTCTTTCTCTCTCTCAAAAATAAATAAACATAAAATAAAAAAATATATATTAGAATGTCAAATTCAGCAATGTATATAAAATACATACAATTATTAACTTGTTGGACTTTTTATAGAAATACAGTATTTTGTTTAGTATTAAAAAGTCAATGAAGTTCTAATTTTATAGTAGAAAAACTCAGAAAACACCATTTTAACCATGAACCAAAATTTATGTCATTGTTACTGGGACAAACTAATACCATGTATCTTCTGTTGCATTGAGAAGGGCATAGTATCACTTTCTGGGTATTCTCACTAAAAGTGCATAGCATGAATCTCATCATGAGAAAATATTAGACAAGCCTCAGTTGTGGAACATTTTATTAAATAATGAATCAGTATTCTCCAAAAATATCTAGGTCAAAAAAAATCGAAAGATGTGGGCGCACTACCCAGCGGTGCCTGGGTGGCTCAGTCGGTTAAGTGTCACTCTTGATCTCGGCTCAGGCCATGATCTCATGGTTCATGAGATTGAGCCCCACATAGGGCCTGCTTGGGATTCTCTCCCTCTCTCTGTGCCCCTTCCCTGCTCCCATTCTTTCTCCCTCTCTCAAAATAAATAAATAAACTTAAAAAAAGATTAAAAAATATATACATACAAAAGAGACTTTAAATGCAATGCATTTAGTATTCTTTATTGGATCTTATACTGGGAAAGGAAAATCATTATTTGGACAATTGATGTGTTCAATTTAATGTGCATTTAATGTACGTTGTTAATCTTATTATATATGAGAATGTCTTTGTTCTTAGGAATTACAGACTGAACTTTTAGTGGTAAAGGAGCATGATGTCTCCAACTTACTCTCAAATGGTTCAGAAAAAAAAGTATATATTTTAGAATTAGTGAGAGAGTAAAAGTGAGTAAAAGAATAAGAAATGCCTGGGTGGCTTAGTCAGTTGAGTGTCTGACTGAGGCTCAGATCATGATCTAATGGCTTGTCAGGCTCTGTGCTGACAGCTCAGAGCCTGGAGTCTGCTTCGGATTCTGTGTCCCTCTCTGGCTCTGTCCCTCCATCACTCGTGCTCTGTCTCTCTTTCAAGAATAAATAAAATATTAAAAAGAAAATGAAAAGGGAAAAATGTAAATGAGTGTATGTAGGAATCTCGTTAATGAGTATATGTAGGAATTCCTTGGTTTTTGCAATAGTTTGGTAAGTTTGAAATTTTATAAAATGATAGGTTAAAATATCAGTCATTATACCTCTATACAGTAACAGAATGAAAGAACAAAATCTCAAGATTATCTCAATATATAGAAAAAGTTATTGATAAAATTCAAATTTCACTCATGATAAAAGCTGTTATAAACTAGGAATAGATGAATTTTTTTTAATTTGGTGAAGGCTAATGGTGAAATAGAGAAAAATATGGAAATGTATTTCTGTATATAAAATATAGGAAAAATTCCCCTGAAATGCCCATTGCCATTCTAACCAAAAGTATAGAAGTTTCTAGTTAATGAAATAACCCAAGAAACAGAAATAAAAGCTAAAGATTGGAAAGAAAAAGAAATTTCATTGTTCATAATATGACATGATTGTGTTCACTGAAGAATGCAAATACAAACCTATGGATACACTATTTAAATTAATAAGTGAGTTGGCAAATATTAAAAAAATGGAGTCAATATACAAAATCCATTGAATTTCTAGTTAGCAGCAATAAATAATTAGAAAAAAGATGTTTTAAAATCATACCGAGTATGAACATATTTTAAATATCTATAATTAAATCTTAAAATGATATGCAAGATATAGAAATATACAAAGTATTAGTGAAATTAAAGAACAAGTAGGTGGAACAGTATACTATGTTCATAGATTAGATGATTCAATGTTTTGAGGTGTTGATACTCTCTATATGGACCTACAGATTAAAATTTTCCAATTGTGTAAAGTAATATAACTTTAGAAATTATGTGGAAAAATTAAAGGACCAAAAATAGTATCTTATAGATAATAAATATAGAAGATATATATGTCCATATATTAAGATTATTATGAAACCACTCTACACCAGTACATTAATGGTACAAGGATTGAAATATAGTTTAGCAGATAACCGTTCAGGAACAAAACCATATATTCCTGGTTACTTGATTTATTATAATATGACCGCACAAAATAGGGTGTTTTCAATAAATGGTGCTGTAGCAATTGCTTGTCCATATGGAAAAAATAAAACTGGTACTGTACAATTCTAAATAAATTCCTGGTAGATTATACATGTAAATTCAAAATATAAAAGTTCAAGTATCTGTGTAGAATGATGCTGCTCAATAAGGTAGCCATTAATTGTATATGGCTACTTAATTTTAACTAAAGTTAAAATAAAAAAATCAGTTCCTCAGTTGCACTAGCCACATTTCAAGTGCTCAGCTAGTTACATGTGGCTACCAGTCTGTGTATTGAACAGCAAAGTTATAGAACATGTCTGTCTCTGAACAAAGTTTTATTGGACAGTGTTGATAGAGGATTATGTGAGACTATCTTTATGACTGAGGGCTAGGAAAATAATAAATGGACCATAAAGGAAAAATTGACTTAATGTGTAAAGAACTCTTAAAATGGAGAATAAAAGGAAAAAAAGAGAGACAAAATTATGAACAGTTTACACAAAATGATAAATGACCCTCTAATGTATGGAAAAAGTGCTATATCATATTAACAGAAAAAAATATAAAACACACTGATGTATCAATTTTTACTTACCAAATTGCTGACCCAAAGATTGACCACAGACTCTGTTCGAGATGGGTAGAGGAAAAGGACACTCCCATACATTGCTAGTGGGAATGCAAAATGGTATAACCACAATGAAGAGGAATTTGGTGTTATTTTTGAAATTATATATTCATTTACTTTTTGATCTAGCAATCTCATTTCTAGGAACTCAGTCTGAAGATACAACCCCAAGAATACAAGTAAACATAGATACAAGATTATTCATTGTGATATTAGCAAAAAATCGGAAACTAAAAGCCATGTGGAAAGTTAAATATGCTCTGTCACATTTACATTGTAGTATTATGTAACTACCCAATAAAATTAATGATAAAGATCTCTTTAAAGTGACATGGAGTGATTTCTGGGGTATATTATTATATGGAAAAAAACAAGGTGCAAATGAATATGTATAATGTGCTACCTTTCCTTTACGAAATAAGGAGAATTTATAATTATGTATATATAATTCGTGTGTACATACATGCTTAAATATATATATATAAATATTAGTATTTAATATATCAGATATATAAGTTTCAAGTGAAACTGATTTGGTTAGCAATTAAAAATGCCCAATAAAGGGGCATCTCAGTGGCTCAGTCATTTAAGCATTTGACTCTTGATTTCAGCTCAGGTCATGATCTCATGGTGTGTGAGATTGAGCCCCACATTGGGCTCTGCGCTGACAGGGTGGAGCCTGCTTGGTGTTCTCTCTCTCCTTCTCTCTCTGCCCCTCCCCCACTTGTTCTCTCTCTCTCTCTCTCTCTCTCTCACTCAAAAATAAATAGACATTTAAAAAAATGCCCAATAAAAAGTATGGAATAGTATTTTATAAATACATATGTATTTCTTAGAATTATTCTAAAATTTTGGACTGTGTTGTTAAACTCTGGGCAATTTTTGCATCTTACGGGCTTTCAAAAAACACATTTTCATCCTATAAATTGGCAAACTTGACACTGAATATTAGATGCAATGCAAGAGTTAGAATTGAGATGTTCCAGGGCCAAATTTATCTTGTAGATCTTAAGAATCACATAGAGTGGAAACTTGTAATAATAAACCTTCCAATAATACAAATTTGGATATACAGTAGTATAATCATAGATTAGCTCCTGTTCTTGGTAGTAGGCTCGCATGCACCATTTCATTACCTTCATGATAATATGACTGCATTTATGTAATTAATTTTTTTCTCCTTATAACAGAATGGTAAAATTTTATTGTATATATTTATCAAAGTTATTTATTGACTAGCATTAGGCCTATAACCAACTGCATCTTTTATAGCTAAAATACTTCTTGGAAAGATTAAATAAGCTGTGCTTATCTGTGCTACGAATTTCACATCTATTATTTTCTGAATAAGGAAACCATTAGTGAAAATATGTGGATGTTTCTCATCGGAATGATAGTTGGTGAAGACATGGATTGAACATGGTATCTGTGTATGTCTGATTACATCTCATACTAACAAAAAATTAAGGCTACTTAAAGAAAAATGTCTTCATTTGCCCTGAAGCAGAGCCTGAGATGGGAATTCTTATGCAAGGGATTACTGAAGGAGTGGATTTCAGGGATTTATTGAAGGGAGTGAAAATAGGGAGGGAAAGAAGCTAAAAAAAAAAATATGGCTCTAGAGGAGTCTAGACTCAAGTCTGATCATATGGAAATTCTGGAGGGTATATCTCATTAGGGTTTGGTCCATCTGGAGGCAACGGGCTAGGCTTTTAAATCTCTGCTAGTCAATTGGGTGTTGTATATAAGCGATGAACCATGGGGATCTACCCCAGAAACCAAGAGCACACTTTACGTACTGTATGTTAGCCAATTTGACAATAAATTATATTCAAATAAATAAATAAATAAATAAATAAGTAAATAAGTAAATTTCTGCTAGTCATTGGCCATGGGCTGGGGTAAATCCTAGGCATCTCCAAGCAAGGCAGCTGATATTAACTAAGAACAGAAGGTGCAAATGTGAGCTTCAGCAGTCAATGCCTGCAGCAGTTAGGGGACAGACTTTTTAGGCCACTAAAGGGAATCTTGGTGAGCACTAACATCATTCGCTGTAGAAAAAAATGGGGAGTTTCTTAATCGTCAGTTCTCTTGCCTGTATTATGCTCTGTAGTTAGAACTCAGCTTATCTCCCCCATCCTGCCAATTACATTTCTGAGCTTTGCTCTTGTTCAAGACTTGTTTGGAATCACCTAGACTTCCTTTTCTACATCATGCTCATTGGGCACAAAATAGAAGCTGTTTCATGCACAAAGAAGGAATATCACAGCAATTATATTTTAAACGTAGGGATCCGTTTGTCGATAATGTAAAGATAACATTGGAAGATAAAAATTAAGAGTTTCGAATCCGCTTGTTTTGTTCTTCCACTAATAGAAAACTTATCTCTTTTTACTTTTACTTTGGAATTCTGAGATGCGTGTGACTGACAAATGGCATCTTCACATAAAGGGAAAACTCATCATTTACTAATCTGTAAATAAAATGTTAGAATTGTTTATATACATCCTTAAGTGTTATCCATTTTGGATGGGGAGTATAAGCTGAAATTAAGTTACAGTGTGTGGACAATATGGCTGCTCATTTCGTGATATCAATTCTTCCCTTTTTCATTTCTTTCTTTTTTTTTTTAATGTTTATTTAGTTTTTGAGAGAGTGCAAGTGGGATAGGGGCAGAGAGAGAGGGATACAGAGGATCCACAGTGGGCTCTGTGCTGACAGCAGCAACCCTGATGCGGGACTTGACCTCATGAACTGTGAAATCATGACCTGAACCAAAGTTTGATACTCAACAAACTGAGCCACCCAGGTGCCCCAATTCTTCCCTTTCTCTATTTTAGTTTGTTGTTGTTGTTGTTGTTGTTGTTGTTGTTTTTGAGAGAGAGAGAGTGGGGAGTGACAGAGGGTGAGGAGGGGAGAGAGAGAATCATAAGCAGCTTCCATGTCCAGCCGGGAGCCCGATGCAGGGCTCAATCTCACGACTGTGAGATCATGATTGAGCTCAAAATCATGAGTCGGAAGCTTAACCGACTGAGTCACCCAGGCACCCCTTCCCTTTTTCTATTTTAATAGAGCGCCTGAATTTTAGCTGGGTGGATGACCACACGGAATGAAGACTATGTTTTCAAGGCTGTCTTGGAGTTATATTTGGCCACATGACTAAATCAAAGGGATTTGGTTGCATAAATTCAGCCTTTGAATCATGACCTTCAAACGAAGATGCATGCCTTTTCCCTCCTTCCTCCTTCTTTGCCCCCTCCTGCCAGTTGAATGTAGATATCATGGTGCCTACTCTTGGATTACATGGATTAAAACAAGATCTTAGGGATGGCAGAGACATGATAGAAGCCTGGTCTCTGACACTGTTGAGCTTTCATACCAGCACTGGGATGCTTCAATCTAGTTTTTTCCGTGAGAGAGAAGTAAAGTTCTGGCATGTTTAGGTAACTTTTATTTTGGGTTTCTAGTCCAGCAACTGAATATATCCTCCAATTCAGTGGTCCAGCAAACCTTTTTCAGTGATATCATCATGTACTCTGACATACTTAAAGCAATGGCAGCAAAGTAGAGATGGGTCTCTTCTTTATATTGGAAAGAATAATTGAATAATTTCAAGCAACATTTTCCTTTTGTTGGTTTTATTGAAATGATCATTTATCATTATTGATCTGGGGACAAAGCCATGATAAACAAAAATATTATTTTACCAATAGAGACTTAATCAGTTAATTTGAATGAGAACCAACTATTAATATAGTGTGTTAGGAGGCATAGATTAGTTCATGTTATGAAAAGCTCTGAAAGTACCACATACATAAAAGCACAAGGTATATAATGCATTTACTTTGTGACAAAGATTGTAAAATTGAAGATGACTATGGCAAATACGCAGAACAAACTCCTCTAGAAACAAAGTAAAAGCATATATCTTAAAGGAAATAGAAGTGAATGATAAACTGCTCTTTCTATAAATTACCTTTACCTATCTCAAAGTCACACATTCTTGTTAGGAGCATTATGGCCTAAAACTTATAAAATGGGGTATTTGAATACAGAACAACTTATTAAACATCAATTTGGAACAAGAACAATATCTTTGAAACAGGGATGTTTATGTTTATTGCCCCAAATCTGGGATATTTTGTACCAATCTAGAGAGGGGGAAAAAAAATAGCTTTCCCAGTAGAAGCTACAAGTTTTCCAAAGTACAATATTTCAAGAGATGCTATCAAGATTAGAGTTTACATTATTAATAAATTGAATTTAAAATGTTTCTTATTACATAACACAATTTTAACTTCAATATACCTGGTTCCAGTGAAGAAAACAAAATTCTTTGAAGACCTAAATCATCATAATAAAACATAAAGATTAGTAGGAGGCAGAGGTAGTTTGAAAACTGACCTGAATTATTGACTTAAGACTTTTTCTTAACTGGATGTAATATGCAAAAGACTTTTGTTGTGTCAGTAATTCACCTATAGAAAATGATAGAGGAAAGAAAGCAATAGGGGTAGTAATTTTTCTATATTAGAATGTGAGCTAAAACAAAATTATTAAGCTTAAAAGAAAATGAAACTGCAGTAATGCTCATACTATGTGCTTATTTTATGAAAAGTAGTTACTCTAGTATTAGTCTTAAATATTGGCATTGGTTCTAAACATTTAGGAACATTTTGTTTTTCATATTTCTGTGAACTAGGTTTCTGGTTGAAGTTTATAAATATATTGAACTATGACTATGTGACAGGTGCTGAGCAAATTGTAAGAGATAGAAAGATGAATAAGACAAGATGCTTCCCTCAAATCTTTGAAGGTGTAAAAATAAATACACATTCTGAGCGTGTAGATTCGTGCAGGCATTCTAAAGAGCAATCTGTCAGGAGTAGCTAAATTGGAAATATAAATAAATGTGACCCAGCAGTGTCCCTTCTAGATATATGTTTCAGGGAAATTCTCTCATGTGTCCATTAAAAACCAACAAAAAACCAAAAACCACGCACTAGAGTATTCACTGCAATATAGTTTGTGGTAACAGGGAGTTGGAGGCAATCTAGGTAACTGCTGCTAATAGTGCTCACTGTAAAATGCTGTTCAGCAGTTGGAGGCAAAGGAACAGATGGAAGTGCACTGACATGATAGACCATGAAAACAGCTTGGGTTGACAGAGTAGAAATCAAGTCAGCCGAGTGTAATAGCATTAATGTCAGTTAAAAACATATGCGTGTAAAATAATATGGCATGTTTTACAAGTACCTCAAGATGAAAGATTACACTTTAAACACTTCAGAATGAATGACCCATTAAGAAAGAAGAAAATTGAAGTGCAGAATGAGAATGAAAGGAGATAAGTAAACAAATAAATAAATGAAAGAAAAATAACTCAAAAGAGGGTCTTTTGTTTTGAAAAATGATGGTATTGGATCATTGCTATGGACTGGATGTTTGTGTCCCCTGCTCCCCCCCCCCCCGCTAAGTTTATATGGTGAACCCCTAATTCCAACTGTGATGGTATTTGGAGATGAGGCCTTTGGGAGTAATTTGCTTTTCAGGGTGGAACCCTCATGAATGGGATTAGTGCCCTTATAAATAAGAAGAGATATGAGAGAGGTGGTCTCTCTCCTCACTTATATGAGGCCATAGCCAGGATGAGGGCCTTCATCAAGAACCCAGCCATATTGGCACCCTGCTCAGACTTCCAGCCCCCAGAATCATGAGAAACAAATATTATTTGTTATTTGAGCCAAACAGCTCAAACAGCTACCAAACAGCTAAAAATACTCGAATGAAAAATCAAATATTGTAGCTGAGTTTGCAAAAGGAAAACAGGCAAATTCTGAGGAGAGAAATGGCCACCAGTGTGATGAGCATAAATTGATACGAAGCCTGCTTTGAGAAACATTTTGAGGTTGAAAAAATGTAAAGGAGGCAAGGTCTTGGACCTGCCTAGACATCGTGTAGGAACTCCTGAAATTAGAACCCTTGAAAGCGAAAAACTTTGGTGAAAATGAGGTCTACAAAAATCCATTCACCTGCAAATAGAAAATTTATAGCCATAACCCTCTACTTATGAAGGTGGGGCATTTGAGTTTACACTGCCTGGGTGATACAGGAAATTTCAAGTAAAAATATAATTTTAAAGTGTTCTTAGGTTTGTCATGTCCAGAGGCCTGGCAGGAAGAAACACATACCCTCTTTGGCAGGTTATACCTCAATTCACACTCGTCTGTGTACTTGCAGATTAAGGTCACTTATACAAACCCAAATTAAAACTACACGGGGAAACGAGGTAAGAGAACGAGCTTAAGAGAAACATATGAAAGAGAACTAAACTTCCAAAGTTTAGATTTTTGAATAATTAAAGAATACAAAGTGATTTTATTGAAAATTATTCAAGGGACAAAATATGGACCCAAAAATATGAGTAAAGATTAAAAGGTCATAAAAATGATTAGGCAGTACCTGTGTAAAAGGTATCAAATGGAACTCCCAGAAATGAAAAAGTATATATAATAATTGAAACCAAACATGAAATCAGTGGTTGAGACAGCAATTAGAAATAACTGAAGAACAGATTAGTTAAATGGCAGATTGACCAGAAAAAAATGTCAAATAAAGTAGAGAAATGAAGGAGGTGGAAAATGTGAGAGAGATGTAAGAGGCATGGGGATGAGAGTAGTTATTCAAAGATATATCTATTTGAATTTCCAAAGAAAAGAATAGAGAGAATGGAGGCAAGAGAGTAATTGAAGACCTGGGAGCTGATTCCAGAACGGATGATCAGATTCAAGAAGCAAAAAGGAAACCCAAGAAGATTAAAGGAAAGTAGATTCACATTTAGATACATTAGAGTGAAACCAATGAAATCTTAGAATTAGCCACAGAGGGAAAAAGAGAAATAAACAAGGAAGAACAATTATACTAGAAGCTGACTCTCGTATAGTTATCAAAAGTCATAAGAAAGGGAAATAATATCTGAGAGACAATTACGGTCAGTGTAAAATTCTGCATCTTGCAAAAGTATCATTTTACAATGTTGCTGAAATGAAGACATTTTCAGACAAGAATTTGCCAAATACTGATTAAAGGAAATTCTCAAGGCAGTAGTTAAGGAAAAAAAGGAAAATGATCCAGGAAAAATGATGTAGGATATAAGAAAGAACGGTGAATAAATGTAAAAAGTGAGTAGGTCATTCTAAACAAATAATCATTGTGTAAGTAATAATAGTAATCTCTACTTTTGGGCTAAAAGTGATAATGGCTAACAATGACAGATAAGATGGAATTGCTGGAGTCATTCAGAAGTGTAGAAATGTTAACTTTTAAGTAAAAGAAATAGTAACTCTAGATTTTAAGTATAATATTCATATTAAATTTTACTATTTGAGAGCAACTTGATATGCAAAAACCTTTACCGCTATGTATATCAGTGTGTGTTTCCTAAAAACAAGAACATTGTTTTGTATTACTATGGTACAGGTACAAAATCAAGAAATTAACAATGATACAATATTATTATCTAATCTGTAGCTCTTCAACTATTGCAAATTGTTCTACTGATACTTTTTTTTTACTCTTTAAATTTTTTTAAAGTTTATTATTACTTTTTTTTTTTGAGAGAGAGAAAATGACAGAATGAGTGGGGTAGGGGCAGAGAGAGAGAGAGAGGGAGAGAGAATTCCAAGCAGGCTCCATGCTGACATAGCATAGAGCCTGACGCAGGGCTCAAACTCATGAACTGTGTAGATCATGACCTGAGCTGAAATCAAGAGTTGGATGCCTAACTGACTAAGCCACCCAGGCGCCCGTCTACTGATGCTTTTTATAGCAAAAGAAGAAAAAACATTTTCTGATTCAGAATCCATTTCATGTCTTTGTCATGTTTCTTTAATTTTCCTTAATGTGGAATAGTACCTGGTCTTTCTTTGTCTTTCATAACTTGTATTTTCAAAGAGGACTGGGGCGCCTGGGTGATGCAGTCGGTTAAGCGTCCGACTTCAGCCAGGTCATGATCTCGCGGTCCGTGAGTTCGAGCCCCGCATCAGGCTCTGGGCTGATGGCTCGGAGCCTGGAGCCTGTTTCAGATTCTGTGTCTCCCTCTCTCTCTGCCCCTCCCCCGTTCATGCTCTGTCTCTCTCTGTCCCAAAAATGAACGTTGAAAAAAAAAATTAAAAAAAAAATTAAAAAAAAAACAAAGAGGACAGGTCAAGTTTTTGGTAGAATGTTGTTTTATTTGGGATTGCCTGATATTTTCTAGTGATTAGATTAATTGATGATTAGGTCATTTAGTCTTCACAACAATTCTGTGAGGGATAAGTTTTTTCTTTATAGGTGAAGGAGCAGAATCAAAGAAATTAAGTCACACACTTAGTAGTGTGCAGTATGCAGTAGACCCTCAAATATTTGATGAATAAACAGTTCTTTATCTCTTAAGTGTAGAGCTGCTGGGATACTTAGTGTAGCTGACATGATGATATGTCTTCCAAAGTAATTCTGGAAATACCCGTAGTCCATTTTCTTAGTGTTTCAATTACAAGCCTGTCCTGGTAGCCTCCCCAGAGCCTCCCTATCTTTATTATCCTTTGTCTGATGATTGTACCCCAGTCCAATTTGGCAGGTGCTGTCGCATCTGGCAGTGAAAAGGTCCTATATGGAGTGGCTTCTAGGTATGCTTTGGAGCAACTTTTTATGTCTCATATGCCCATCTCCCTTGTTGCTTACCTCATAATACTTTGTTAAATACTGTTTATATCTATGCCCTCTTGTGGTGCTGCAGAAAGGTGCATAATTTTTTCCCCCAACCTTCTCTTGGGCTAGGTCATTTCACATGCAATCTCTTACCTTTTTCCTTACAGAAAAGTTGTTCAAGTTCTCTATCTAATCTTGTCTCCTTGTCCTAGTACTGTGTGTTCATTAATACCAGGCCTTTCCCTTCATCTGGTTGTGCAGAGAACAGTTACCTGTTCCCAAGTAAGGCACCTGTGTGAAGGACTCGTATCTCTTTGCGATTTAATTCATCAAGACTTTCTTACACTTAACTGTTCTTTGCAATCCCCATAGAAAAGAATGGTTTTTATTTTGTTTATATTTTCATTGTTACCACAACAGTGAAGATATTTCATATCCATTACACTCTACCCTGATGCTTAAGTGTCTTTCTGGCCCTAATGGAAATACTGATGAAGCATGATCTGTTTAACAATTATAGCTTATTAATTTTTGTTTTTTAATATGTTAAAATTAATATTTTGATTATTTCTTATCTCTGTAGTTTTCAAAAAATTTTTTTAATTTTAAGTTTAATACAATGAAAAGTAGAGAAAAATGTGTCACACCCAAATCAATAAAATATCATCTTACTGACAATAAGGTAAGATGTTTACATTTAAATTTTAAAATATCTTACCCATTTTTGTGGAAGTTTTGTCACCATTTATTGTAATTATTTATATAGATAGACACAGATATAGATATGTTCTCCCAGTTCTGTTGCAAAAATTTGTTAATGAGATTTTCCAATAAGATTGCCAAACCAGTTTAATTTTATTTTCTAATTTTGAAATAAGTCATTGAGAAAGAGAGGAAATGGTAGGTATCTGATCTACATTTAGGAAATGAAATCAGTGGATACTATTGACATTATATGGAGTGTTATTAAAAGAGAGGTTTCTGGATCTAACAATTATAGAGTTATAATCTATTAAATATATGAGAATATAGAAATAAAAGTAGATTTTAAAGGAGAAATGTTATTCTTTTAAAAAAATATTTACTTAATTTTGGGAGAGTGCAAGTGGGGAGGGGCACAGCGAGGGGGACAGAAGATCCAAAGCGGGCTCTGCGCTGATAGGCTTGACAGCAGTGAGTCCAGTGTGGGGCTCGAGCCACAAACCATGAGATCATGACCTGGGCTGAAGTCGGACCTTCAACTGACTGAGCCACTCAGGTGCCCCAGAAATAAGTTATTCTTAAGAAGTTAAGGTGATAAAACCAGCAGGTGGTAGGACATGAGACACAATCCAAATTAAACTCCAGACCTCTGTGTCATTCTTTCCACATGCAGATTAAGGAGCCCAACAAGCTATTACAGCAAATTTTGGACAGGAGGTACAGATTTTGTGAGTCATTGGCTTACAGAAGCTAATTGAACTTGGGGTTGTGGATAGGCTAATTAAAAATAATTTCAATTTCAAATGAAGTATTAAAGGCGTGGCATAATTGCGTTAACATGATTCTCATGCACAAACTCTAAAATTTTTGATAATTTCCAAATGACATCTCAGCTTCTTTTGATATGATATATTTGGTTCCTGATTCTCAATGATTGGATATGAAAGGTCCTTTTTTTCTCTTTTTCCCTTTCTCCCCCACTTCCTTCTCTCTCTCCTTCCCTACTATTCTAATAAGAACCTGTGAAACAAATTTCCAAACTTAAAACTAGAAAACTGACTAGAACTTACAATTATATATATGGTTCTTCCTTATTCCTTCCCCTTGTCTTCCCCCACCTGAAATAACCACTGTCTTGAAGCCCATGTTTTATTCCTTTCTATCTCTTTTCTTCTTGATGGATACTTGCATGATTTCCAGTTTGGGGCAAGTGTGAATAATTATACTGTGAATACTTGTTGTGCATGTATACCATCCCTTTTGGGTAATGCGATGGTTAATTTTATGTGTCAAGTTGTGTGAGTGATGGGTGCCCAGATTAAACATTGTTTCTGGGTATGTCTGTGAGGTTGTTTTCAGATGTGATTAGTATTTGAATTAGTGGCTCAGTAAAGTATATTGCCCTTCTCAACGTGGGCAAGCATTGCCCATTCCTTTAAGGGCCTGAATAGAATGAAAGGTGGAAGAAGGAAGATTTCATACCTTTTTTGCATGTCTCACTGACTGAGCTGACCATCTTACCCCATTTTCCTCTGCCCTTGGACTGGGATTTACATTATTGGCCCTCCTGGCTCTCAAGCCTTTGGACTCTGGCTGAATTATACCACTGGCTCTTCTTCTAGGTCTCCAGTTTGCACATGGTAGATCATGAGACTTCTCAGCCTCCATAATTGCATGAGCCAATTCCTCATATAAATTTCTCTCTTTCTCTGAATGCTTGTATACTAACACAAGTATTTATACAGGAGTAGAATTTCTAGATAATAGGATAACCTTATGTTTTCTCACAGTAGTTGTACTGATTTACATTCTTACTAGTAGTACCTGAGAATTCCAGTTGCTTTATTACTTCATAAACATGTAGAGCTACATGGCTTTTAAATTTTCATTTGCCTCAATGTTTAATGATATCGTATTGTGGTTTTTAATTGCATTTCCCTGAAGATTGATGAAGTTGAACACTTTTTTTCTTTCATTTATTGGCCTCTTTTGATAGAATTTTTGGTGAAGTACCTGTTGAAGTTTCTTGATCTTTTATATATGATTTTTTGCCTGTTTCTTACAGATTTATAAGAGTTCTTTATAATTTCTAGATGAGTCCTTCATTTTTCTGTAAGATTTTAATTATGAGGAAGCTATAAGTACCAGTCTTTTCCATTACATTTTATGGTGTGTGTGTGTGTGTGTGTGTGTGTGTGTGTCTGTGTGTGTGAGTGTGTGTGTGTGCATGCACTGATGTGTGTGTGTTTTATATGAGACACTTTTCTTCTTCCAAGATTATAAACATATTTCTCATATTTTGTTACAAACTGTGGTCCAAGGAAATTTCCTTTTCTTTTTTCCAGTCATGATTTTATTAATTAATATATGTTTTTGTCTTATTTTTTTCTGGGTTTGGTTTGGCTGCAGTATGATTGGTGTGAAGAGGGGTGATATCAGAAGGTTCTCACTGAATCACTTTGAATCCAGAAGTTGCAATTTTCTTCCCTATCTCCCTATCTCATCTAGTCTCATAGCTCTCTCTCTCTCTCTCTCTCTCTCTCTCTCTCTCTCTCTCTTTTACATTTATTCATTTTTGAGAGGCAGAGAGAGGGAGACACATAATCTGAAGCAGGCTCCAGGCTCCGAGCTGTCAGCACAGAGCCCAAGGTGGGGCTTGAACTCACAAACTGTGAAGTCGGATGCCCAACCGACTGAGCCACCCAGGAGCACCCCCCCTCTTTTTTTAAAATGTTTATTTATTTTGAGAGAGAGAGAGAGAGAGAGAGAGAGAGAGAGAGAGAGAGAGCGAGCGAGCATGAGAGCAGGGGAGGGGCAGAGAGAGAAGGAGACAGAGAATCCCAAGTAGTCTCTGAGCTGTTAGCGCAGAGCCCAGTCTCACAAACTATGAGATCATGACCTGAGCTGAAATTAAGAGTTGAATGCTTAACCAACTGAAGCACGGACTGAAGCACCCAGGTGTTTCTCACTCTTTTCTTTTTTTAAATGTTTATTTATTCTTGAGAGAGAGAGAGAGAGACAGAGCATGAGCGGGGGAGGGCAGAGAGAGAGACACACACACAGAATCCGAAGCAGGCTCCAACCTCTGAGCTGTAAGGGCAGAGCCTGACGTGGGGCTCAAACTCACAGGCCTCAAGATCATGACCTGAGCCAAGGTCGGATGCTTAACCAACTGAGTCACCCAGGTGCCCTGTTCCTCATGGCTCTTAAAACTATTTATATGATGATGATTCCAGAATTCATTACAGATATTCTGCCCAGACTTATCAGGTGAATTCTAGTCTTATGTATTTAAGTGTTTTATGACATCTCTAATTGACTGAAGTAGGGATGAAGACAGGCTTGTCTGGAACCTACAGTGAGCAGTTTACATAATCATCAGCATAGATGTTATAATTTGGAAACTGACCCCATTACTTCTATTTATTGGAGAATTAGTTCCCACAATAAAAGATTTCAAATACAAACTTACCTAATGTTATATAATCTACCCAAACCAAACCTTTCTATTAATATACAAAAGCATCGTTCCTCTGGGTGGGCATCTTACCTTCGTTGGTATGGCTATGGGTGCTCTCTCCCTCCCTGATAGTTTCCTAATCCATTGCATATTGGGGTAGCTGTGAGGTTCTCACCAGACTCAGGTCCAGAGCCTCAGCCTAGAAGCTAGAAGCTTGATCTTCAAGCATTAGAAGAGTGAAGGGACTTCATGTGTTCCTACGGTAAGAGCATATGCCACTAAGCTGTTAAAACTCAAGGTTTCTATATGTAGTGAGCCCAGTTATGTCAGTCTTATATTTGATTAGTGAACATGTTAATTCTACCACTTCCACCCAATGATTTTAAGGTTTATGTATATGTGTAAGTTAAACAACCTTAGTATGTTTATCAGAGAAGAGACTAGTGCATCTGTCTCTGCTTCCCCCACTCATCTAGCTTTATGTATTTTCACAATAAGCAGCCTAATATGTTGAACCATATAAGATATTGTGTTCTTCACTGACATAGAAAGCTCTTATGGATTTGCACTGGTAAGATGCTGGGGCCAGAAGTGGAACCTAGAATCAGCTCATACACATAAACACTCTAGACTTGTCTCTGAATTTCTAAACCTGAGACAGCCATTGCAGAGATTTTTATTTTCCTCCTCCAGTCCTGTTCCTCCTCTAGTCTTCCCCATCTCCATAACTGGCACCAATGTTCATCCTGCTTACAAGACAGAAACCAAGAGATATCCATAAATCCCCTAGAAATTTTATATCCCACCACTGCCTATCCAACCCACTAGTAAATCCTGTTGATTCTTTCTCCTACCTGTTTTTCAAATATGCCCCCTCCACTGCTACCCTCTTAGTCTAGGCCTCCTTCGTTTCTCATCTAGATTGTTGCTCTTATCCTTATCTCTTCACATGTGCCAACCATATATTAATTCAGTCTCATATAACAGTCAGAATGATAGTTTTAAAAGGAAAACTGGATAGGGGCACCTGGGTGTCTCAGGCAGTTAAGCATCAGACTCTTGATTTCAGCCCCATGTTGGGCTCTGCCCTGGCGGTGCGAGCCTGCTTAGGATTATCTCTCTACCCCTGCCCCCAGCACCCGCTCTCTAAACAAACAAACAAACAAACAAACATTAAAAAAAGGAAAACTAGATGAAACTAGTCTCATACATAAAATGCTTCCATAGCTTGCCATCGCATTCAGAGTAAAATCCACATTCCTTAACAAAATCTAGAAAGCCCTGCATAGATTGGTCTTTGCCTTCTTCACCTCTTGCCACTCTCTCCTTAACTCATTGTTTTGGCCACAGTGGTCTTTTTTTTGGGTGCTTAAATGTACCCAGCTCTTTTTTATTTGATGGCCCAGTGCTTACTGTTTCTCTGCTCTTTACATAGCTGAGCTCTCTCAGCTCTTTACATAGCTGACTCATTTGTATCCTTTAGGTGTAAGGTTAAAAATATTCTCAGAGAGGCCTGTCCTGACCACTTACTTTCCATCATAGTACCCTATTTATTTTATTTAGAGTATTTAAAAATTATTGACTTTGTTATAAGAACTCAACCATGGGGCACTTGGGTAGTTTAGTCGGTTAAGTGTCTGACTTCAGCTCAGGTCATGATCTCATGGTTTGTGAGGTCAAGCCCCGCATCAGGCTCTGTGCTGACAGCTCAGAGCTTGGAGCCTGCTTTGGATTCTGTCTCCCTCTCTCTCTTCCCCTCCCCCACTCACGCTCCATCTCTCTCTCTCTCTCTCTCAAAAATAATAAATACATGTTAAGAAACTTAAAAAAAGAACTCAAACGTGCCTGAAATATCCATTTTAATTTTAAGATGTCATCTTCATAGGATGGAAGAGATTCTAAGCTCAGTCAATCTTGGGGCCTTAGGTTGTTGGAAACATTCAAGGTAATCTGGAGGCCCAGCCTCATGGCAAACCATCTGCTCCATTTCTCATTCCAGAGGTATGAAGACCAAATGGCCTCTCCTCTCAGAGGGCTGGCTTCCTTCCCAGGGTGCTGCCAGGGGCAGGTTCCTGTCTCCACTCCTCCTGGTGCCTGTAGTTTTCTCTCCCTTGAACCTCTGGGTATTACTTTTATTTTCAAGCAAAATAACTTTCTAGAACATCTCGCATAATTTCCTCAATTACCTTTGACATTTGGACACGAAAGCTAGGAAGGGGACTACATATT
The DNA here is from genome assembly GCF_018350175.1 of Felis catus. NCBI lineage: Eukaryota > Metazoa > Chordata > Mammalia > Carnivora > Felidae > Felis > Felis catus. The sequence continues at coordinate 81,855,529 of NC_058375.1, read as the reverse complement.
AGCCTAGTTTTAGCTTTTCTCTGTACCACAAACTTCCCTTGGACACCAATGAGGAAGGAAAAGGGAAAATACAAGGTTCAAAAAGACTAATATCTTAAAATATCATCCTACAAAGTATCATCACAATTGGTTTTGAGCTAATTTGTTTATTGCCCATCTTCCTCAATAGGCTGGGAGCATAATGAGGTAGGAGATAATGAAATAGAGGCCATATCTGTCTTGTTCATCATTTATCTTTAGTACCTGGCATGTGTAATATATAATCAGTAAGCATTTGTTGAATGCATGAATTAATGTGGTGGATAGTTTGCTTTATCCATTCTATCAATGGACTGTTAAAACTGCAGTGCTCTTTTGGATCTGGCTAGGAAGACCTTGCCAAAATTAAGCCACCTGGAATCCTATCAGATTATGATCATTGTTTTGAATCATGAAAGATTCAGTGGTATTTTATTAAAATGAGAATATTTCCAGAAGAATTAAACCTGAATCTGTTACCAACATCTTAGCAGAATCAGTGTATGTCACCCAAGGCAGTGCCTTATATAAAAGTGGCAAAGTTTAAAGGAAAAACTTAAAGAGAAGACAAAGGCCCTGTAGAGAGGAGAGGGGCCTGAAGAAAATCAGTTCTTTAAAGGAATGCATTCTCCCTATACTTGTAGCCATGCACAATCATCTGGGAAATGTGTTCCTACATGTGTGCATGTGCGTGCGTGCGCACGTGCACACACACACACACACCCACCAAAGCAGGGGAGCTCATAAAATATACCCCAGTTGTTGGTGGGCCACTTTGTAAAGGACAACAGCATAATCAAAAGTAGGTGTAATGTCAGTGTAAGATAATCAGAAAGTACATGTAATAATAGAATTAAATGGATTCATAGCTGATTGTAAAGCCATCTCTGAACAGTGTTATTGGTTGACTAATGTCTGTTTCATTTTTATTACTGAGAAGTAGTCTATTTTGGTCCTGTCCTGGAATATGTAAGGTGTTGATTTGAGATAAGGTCAAATTTGAGTATCACTTAAAGGGAAAGTATATTTTATTAAGCACTTAATTATGTTTTAGGCCATATGATTGAAATTTTATATATGCTATGTCATTTAATCCTTTTCACAATCCAGGTCAGAATTTTATTTTCTTTACTTTATATTTTATTCTCCTAGCAAGAGCACAAAATGATTGCTAATGTTATGTTGAAGCTGTACTTTGAGGAGATTAACAAAGAGTTAAACCTAAGAAGAAGAAATAGAATTGGGTTAAAATTAAAATTTGACACATTTGTTCAAAATGACCAAATGTACAAGATCAGAGTGGTAGAGACCTGGATTAGAGCATTTCATTCAGAAGTGGCTGAGGAGTTTTGTCAACTGTAAGTAAACTCAATATAAATCAATAGTGTTAATGGAGCTGCCAAAAAGCTAATGTAAATGTTGCTTCAGTGGAAGAATGGTGTCTCATCAAGGATTGAAATAATCCCACTGGAATCTATGCTGGTCCATCCACATTTGTTATAATGTGTACTGTTGTGGACACTATTACCAGAGGGATTTTTACAAACAAAAATGCATCAAGAAGAGGGCAGTCAGGATGTTGGAGAAAATTTTATATGATTAATGGTTGAAAGAACCAGGAACTCTTTAACTGGGGAAAGAAAGGGTATAGAATAGGAATATTCAAATAATAACAACAAAATGATAATAACATAATAGCTTCATTCCATGTTTCATTGCCTTGTTTCTTTTGATCCTTACTGTAAACCTGTAAGGTTGTGCTATAATGGTTCCATTGAAAGATTTTTTAAAAAGAAACAAAAACACTGAGTCTTAGGAATATAAATAACTTCCTCAGACCTCAGACTTCAAATATTTGATAATCTTTTTATATGTGGAATTATGTTAACATTATTCTTTGTGCCTATCAGTGCAAATTCTAACTCCCAAGAGAGAGAAGAGCTAGACTGACAGAAAAAACGATTTTGGTTTGATATTTGAAACAAACAACCCAAAACTTTCTAGCAATTAGAAGCATTCAAGAATGGAATGGTCTTCCTTATGAGACAGTGAATCCTTCCCTTCTGGAAGTGTGTTGGAAAACTGAACTCTGTTTGGGCAGGATAATTGTATAAATGTCCTCTCTGGCCTCCATAAGTCTAGGGAGTCTAGGGGACATGCACATAGAAGTGTTAATTGCGAACTCATTCCGGAGAAATTTTGTACTGTGGGGATTATCTCCTGTAAAAGATCTCCAGAGTATCTCTCTTCTTGCAGTCTTCTGATCTACATTTTCTTTTTTGTAACACAGTCCCTCAGTCATTTATCATTCATCATATTGCTATTTGGGATCCCTGGGAATTCTGACTGGTCCCTGGTCTCAAGTGTCTCACATTTTTGTCTACATAAGTAGATAATTATTCTGTAGTTCCATGGATTCTGAAGTGGTGACCAAATTCTGAGAGAATGTAGAGTAGAGCTCATTAGTATCTTCCAGTGAATTGAGCCAGAAGGAGGAAAAACATTCAGAGGAGAGTCTGAATTTATAATGGGAGGGAGAGTAAAAACTTACGAAGTGGAAAAAGGAGAGTAGGGAATTTCAGCTACACTTTAGTCCATAGATATGAAAGCTACAGAGATGAAAGGAACTACAAATAATTTAGTATGATTGGAGAACAGAGACCTATGGAAACCTAGATAGGTCACAGATCATAAAGGCCATGCTGGGCTTTTGTATTCTATAGGTTATAGGAAAATTGAAGGGCTTTTTAGGAGGGAAACTATGCAAAATTATAAAAGTATGTATTCTGGAGAATATCACACATAGAAAGCTTTTTTTGGTTTAGATTGTTCCCTTTCTCTTTGTTAGTGCATATAATCAAGAATCAACTTGAGTACATTTCTAGCTGCGCAATAATCAACCCTCTGAGGAACATCCATAATAAGAGATATTTCAAAAAAATCTCTTGTGAATTTATTGTGTTTTGATGCCAACTCTAAATGCCTGGTAACAGCTAGGAAAGGAAAGAACCAAAGCATGTTTAGCCAGGTTAAAATTTCAGCTTCTGTAAATGTTAGACACATGATTTCTCCAGTGGAAAAAAATTACAAGCAACCTTTAGAAGTTCTGATATACACCTTTCCCATAATAAGGCTCCTTTTGTCTTTGTAGCATTCATTTTGCCCACCCTGCAGCTTGCTCAACCAGGTAATCCAACAGAGGTCTGCTTCTTCTATATTCTTGACCCTGTTCCTAGGAGACTGCTCAACCCAGTGCTCAGAGTGGACCTGTGAGTTTGTTCTGCAGCTTAGCTCCTGAATTTCTCTGTGACTTGCTAGCCTTCCTTGCATTAAGCAGGGGAAACTTCTGAGGCTCCAGCCTTCCATGTAAAAGTCAGAAGTGACATTAACCTTTTCACAGGCCAATGATGACAGGGATAAGAAGAATAATATAGACCTCCCAAAAGAAATTACTATAAATAAACCTCATAGGTAAAACAAACAAACAAACAAACAAACAAACAAACAAACAAACAAAAAACTCTGTCAGCTCTGTCACTTCCCCCCTGGTCCCACTCTCTATTAGAAATATTAGAGAAATTGCTCCACTTTATTTCCTTATTTCTAGTTTATTTCCACATTTTGTGCCATCAGCCTGCTTAGACAGGTCTCTTATTTCCAGCACAGAATTCTGCCACCAATACTGCCCATGCTGTCCTGATTAAAATCTTTCCATGGTGCTTGAAAACAACCTGCTCACAATGTAGGTTTATTCTATGTATTATTTTAATGCCAGTATTTCTTATTGTAGTTGTTTAGCTTACAGGTTCTCTGTCTTAAATTTGTGATGCAATTCACATAAATATGATGGTGAAAATTCTATGGGACTGTATGTGCATTCTTTTATTTGAATGCTTACTCGATAAACCTAATTTTACATGCTCAAATTTGCTTTAGGACTTGCCTCCTATTTGCCTTTCCTTCCCTCAAATCTCAGAACTATTATTTAGAGGCTAAACAACTATAATTAAAGAAAAGCTTTCACTTGCCTCCAAATAAATGGTTTTCTGATTTCATCCTTGGAAATGTGTGTGACAAGTTTTCAGAATCAGCAATAGTGAAGCCAGTCTTAGAGGTGAACTTGTCAGGCCACCAGCTGGGTGGGAGAAGGAAGATACTTTGGTTGTGTATTTGCACTTAACATAGAGAGCATTCGTGAACACTAACCAACATCATCTCTAATTACTGCTGTGATTAGTATCAAAGAATTGGGTCCCAGGAGGCTTGCTTTCCTAAAGAAAATACAGTGCCATATGTTACATTTTTTTTTACAGTTCTCATATGTTATTAAGGATTTCTCTATCCTGACAATTGTCCTATCAAAATTTCCTTTATTTGAAAAATATTTCTAAAGATGCAAGTTTTCCCAGTTCTCAGAATTGACTTTCTGAAAAATAAACTGCCATTTCATTTTGTAAAAAATAAATCCTATTCTCATTCTAGAGGTGTATGAATAAAATGTAACTCATTTAAGACTAAAACAGAAGAAAAAAGAGGGTTTGATAGAAGCCTCAAGGCCTTTCTCAACATGGAATCTACTTGTCAAACAGTGTTTCAGTAATTAATATAGTTTAGTACTGCTGAACAAAATATTTTCTGCTGAATACAATATTTCCCCATAATTCTTTCCATGTAAATGTGAGAGACCAAGGTTTCTGAAACACAAGACAACATAAATTCATGGAAACATATAGTATTGGAACTAGGTCTCCTGACAACTATCGTATAGATTTTTTTATATCTTTTAAATAATACACCATATATAAAGGGTACAATACATTGCCTAGTGCATGTTAATTGTAAGGATTTATCATGTTATTTCCTCTAGAACATTGCTTTTTAAAATATTACTCTATGTAGACTTCTGGAATCTGCCTAATGTAAAAAGAGCTTGGAAGTCATCATTCCCATTCTTAAAACAAGAACAAGTTGAACAAACTGAAAATTAAACAACTTTTCTTGATCCACCAGAGATCTGAGGTCACAGGGCAAACTGTACCCTGAAATCTGATTCAGATAGGTGAAATTACAGTCAGAGATAAGATTTGCTTATTGAGCACAGAAGTCACTGGAGCCATATTTTGATGAATTGCTGGAGGCTAAGTGTGGACAAATATGAGTGTGAGAAACTCCTGGGACCACGATCTTAGGGGACCCCAGAGTTTCATGGGTTTCACCTCCAGAAACCCCACTAAGTTCTCCCTTTGAAGATCTGAAGAAGATCTCTTCTTTATGACTGGCAAGGTTAGAGTAACCACCATAAACTATGCCCATTGTGCTCTCCATAACTTAGGCCTCTTGGCCTCTTCTCCAAGGGAAAATACTACCAGAGCCTCATTCCACTTGAGGGAAGGGCATTTTTCTCTTTCCAGTCTCCTCTAGCTCTCCTGTCTCACTTAAGCGGTGGAAAAAAACCCGAGAAGCATTTGTAATAGTAATGGTTCAGGGATGTAGGTAAACTGAGATTTAATCATAAAATTATAGCATGCCTTCCTTCCCCCATCCCTTACCACCACACTAATGGGGCTCTGGTTTAATTCATAATGGATTACAGATGAAAGAGCTGTGAGACACAGATGCTGTCTGTGAAGTGTTTAGAGAAAACCTAGGTCAAGAGAGGAGTCCAAAACAGAAACACCTTAGGAATCTAAAGCCTCTGATACAGACAGAGATACAGTCAGTGAACATAAAATCTCACACTAAAGGCCTGTTTACCTCCTTTCCTATCACTCTGTACATCATATCTGGCTTTTAAAAAAATCAGAAGGCTAGGAGAGTTAAGACAGTGGAGTAGCAGGAAGACCCTATGCTTACCTCACCCTTGAACACAGCTAGACAAATATCAAGTCTTTCTCAATACCCAAGAAATAAATCTGAGGACTGAGAGAACAAACTGCACAGCTAGAGGGAGAGAAGAGGCTGCATTGTGGAAGGTAGGAGGTACAGAGACATGATTTGAGGTAGAAAAGGATCATGGGTGCTGCAGAGGGGAGGGGGCCCTGATCATGGAGAGTGGAGAGAGGGAGAGGGAGAGAGAGAGAGAGAGAGAGACAGAGGGAGAGAGAGAGTAGCACACAAGGTATTGCACAAGACAAACATTTCCCCCAAACCATTGGGAAAGTGAGAGGGGCTGATTATCATGAGTTTTTACAAGCACTGGAGCTCAAAAACTGGAGTCTGTGCCATGGTCAGTGTGGAGCCTAGTGGACACTGCAGTGCTCCTGTGGAGAAGGAGGGCAGCAGATGGTGTGATCTGAGGATCTCCTGAGATGCACTGGGAGAGACGTTTCTCTCTTCTTAGAGTGTATCTGGGAGAGGTAGCATTGGCTTTTGGGATGAAAGACCTAGTGGGCACCATTGTGCTGCTGTGTCCCTTAGCGTAGGGACAGAGACATCTGCTGAGGGCAGTTAACTTGGATGCTGCCTTTTTGCTATGCTTTACACTAAACTCCAAGCTCCTAGACAACTACCCTTTGGTGTGACTACCCTTCTGGGACATAATGACACCAGTCCCAGCATGGTGAAACCCTCCCCAAGAGGACAAGTATAGATTGTGCTGTGCTGAGTCCCTAAAGTTTGGAGTTTTGAAACTCAGCCTGAGTACCTGACATAAAACACAGGTGCACTGTTCTGTGGGGTGGACAAATGGCCTAGACACTGACAGCATGAAGTCAGGGATCTGAGGGACGCTTGGGACACAAAAGGGGAGATTCTTTGCTTTTCTTTGAGGGCTTCCCAGACAGTGGCAGGATTGAACTTGCCTCTCTAGGGATGAGGGAGAGTGCTATTGCCATTTTTCTCCCCGTCCCATCAGCACAGACCAACTATAGTGAGCAGCACAGTGCCCACAGTGTAGGCCTCCGCTGCTTACATCAAGCCCTGCCCCCCTGCACTCCACTGGTGCTTCTTTACTAGGGAAAGTGTGCCTGAGAACCAGAGCAGCAGGCCCCTCTCCCAGAAGACCAGCACGGACTGTCTCTCCCCGCTGCCCCTGGCCCCGGCTGCATGCACCAAATCTACTGACCATAGAGTGCTACAAAGCTTCAGCACTAGTGGAAATAGGATCTGGCATATCAAGAGCACACGTAGTTAAAACTCACCACACTCTGGACAAGGTCCAAACACTATCCACTGCAGGCAGAGTGAAACTTTGCAGAGGACTGACCTGAGGTCAAGAGCAGCCAAAACACAGCAGCAGAGTGCACACAGCATGCATTGGAAACATTTCCTGAAGCACCAGGCCCTGGATAGTATATGATCTCTTCATCATAAAACCATTACTCTCAGGAAGAGGAAACATAACAGGCGTTGCTAACACAGAGAAGAATACAGAGACCTAGACAAAATGCCAAGGTGGAGGAATTCATCTCAAGAGAAAGAGTGAAGAAGGGTCATGGCCAGGGATCTAATCGGGATATAAGTAATATGCCTGATCCAGAATTTAAAACAACAATCATAAGGATACTAGCTGGGCTTGAGAAAATCATGGAAGACACCAGGGAGTCCTTTACTGCAGCAATTAAAGACCTAAAACCTAGTCAGGCTGGAATAAAAAATGTTATACCAAGATACAAAACTGATGAATGTAATAACCGCAAGGATGGAAGATGTAGAGAAAGGAATAAGTGATGTAAAAGATAAAATTATGGAAAATAATGAAGCTGAAAAGAAGAGGGAAGGAAAAATATTGGATCACTAATATACACTTAGAGAACTCAGCAACTTCATAAACTATAATAATATTCATATGATAGGAATCCCAGAAGAAGAGAGGTAAAAGGAGGCGGATAGGTTATTTGTGCAAATTATAGCTGAAAACTTCCCTAATCTGGGGAAGGAAATAGACATCCAAATCCAGAAGGCATAGAGAACTCTCATCAAAATCAACAAAAGCAGATCAATACCAAGACATATCACAGTAAAATCTGCAAAATACAGAGACAAGGAAAAAATCCTAAAAGCAGCAAGGGAAAAGAAATCCCTAACTTATAAGGGAAGACAAATAATGTTAGCAGAAGACCTATCCGCAGAAACTTGGCAGGCCAGAAGGGAATGGCAGGATATATTCAGTGGGCTGAATGGGAAAAGTATGTAGTTAAGAATATTTTATCCAGTAAGACCGTCATTCAGAATAAAAGGAGAGATAAAGAGTTTCCCAGGCAAACAGAAACTAAAGGAATTTGTGACTACTAAACCAGCCCTGCAAGAAATATTAAAGAGGACTCTTTCAGAAAGGAAGACAAAAAGTGACAAAGACTGCAAAGGAACAGAGAAAATCTTCAAAAATACTGACTTCATAGAACATACAATGGCACTAAATTCATATATATCAATAATCACTCTGAATGTAAATGGACTAACTGCTCCAATCAAAAGACCTAGGGTGTCAGAATGGATAAAAAGCAAAAACAAAAAGAAAAACAAAAACAAAACCAAGATCCAGGGGCGCCTTGGTGGCTCAGTTGGTTAAGTGTCCAACTTCGGCTCAGGTCATGATCTTACCACTTGTGGGTTTGAGCCCTGCTTGGGGCTCTATGCTGACAGCTCAGAGCCTGGAGCCTGCTTCGATTCTGTGTCTCCCTCTTTCTCTGCCCCTCTCCTGCTCATACTCTATCTTTCTCTCAAAAATAAATAAATGTTAAAAAAATGAAACAACAACAAAATCAAGATCCGTTTATATGCTGCCTATAAGAGACTCATAAACCCAAAGACACCTGCAGATTGAAAGTGAGGGGATGGAAAAACTTTTATCATGCTAATGGACATCAAAAGAAAACTGGAGTAATCATACTTCTATCAGAGAAACTAGATTTAAACTAGTTAACTTTAACACTATTTTGAGGGAGAGGGGGATAGAGAGAATCCCTAGCAGGCTCTGCGCTGTCAGTGCAGAGTTCATTGTGGGGCTCAATCTCATGAACAGTAAGATCATAACCTGAGCTGAAATCAGGACTCAGATGCTTAACTGACTGAGCTACTCAGGCACCCCTCAGACAAACTAGATTTTAAACCAGACTGTAACAAGAGATAAAGAAAGTCACTGTGTCATAACAATGGGGTCTATACAAGAAGAAGACCTAACAATTATATATATGCCCCCAACTTGGAAAGCATCCAAATATATAAAACATTTAATAATAAACATAAAGAAATGTATTGAAATTCTAATATAGTTTATTTATTTTTGAAAGAGAGAGAGAGTGTGAGCAGGGGAGGGGCAGAGAGAGAGGGAGACACAGAATCAGAAGCAGGCTCCAGGCTCTGAGCTGTCAGCACAGAGCTTGATCCACAAACCATGAGATTATGACCTGAACTGAAGTTGGATGCTCAACCGACTGAGCCACCTAGGCACCTACCCACTAAATGTTTTTAAAAAGATATTGTAAGAGAGGATATAAAATAGAATCATACAGAATGCTCAATTAAAACCAGTAAAGGGGGGCGCCTGGGTGGCGCAGTCGGTTAAGCGTCCGACTTCAGCCAGGTCACGATCTCGCGGTCCGTGAATTCAAGCCCCGCGTCAGGCTCTGGGCTGATGGCTCAGAGCCTGGAGCCTGTTTCTGATTCTGTGTCTCCCTCTCTCTCTGCCCCTCGCCTGTTCATGCTCTGTCTCTCTCTGTCCCAAAAATAAAATAAAAACGTTGAAAAAAAAATTAAAAAAAAAACAACCCAGTAAAGGAAGGGCGCCTCGGTGGCACCCCTGTTTGTGCCCTGTCTCTCTCTCAAAAATAAATAAACATTAAAAAAAATTTTTAAAAAGGCAAAGAAGATTAGAAAGAAGTGATGAACAAATGCAGCCAATAGAAAACAGTTGTAAATACCAGAGATATCCATCTACCTATATCAATAATCACTTTAAATGTGAATGGCCTAGATACACCAATTTAAGATGCAGATTGTCTGAGTGGGCAAAAAAGAACCCAGTTATATGTTATCCACAATTATATGTTGTTTATAAGAAATGCATTTTAGGTATACAGACACAGACAGTTAAGCAAGTAAATGGATAGAAACAGATACCCTGTACTAACACTGATCAAAAGAAAGCTGAGGTAGCTATATTAATTTGAGATAAATTAGATTTCAAAACAAAGACAATTATGAGGGATAAAGAGGGGCATTGCATAATGATAAAATAGTCAATTCTCTGAGAAGACAAAATAATCCTAAGTAAATATGCTTCTAATAACAAAATATCGAAATGTGTGAGGGAAAAATTGATAGACTTGAAAGGAGCAATAGATGAATCCACTATTAGAGCTGGTGGCTTCAACACTACTCTTTAAGTAATTGATAGTTTGTACATGCAGAAAATGAGTAAGGGTGGATTTGACCTGAACAGTACTATTGATCAATTTGATCTAATTGACATTTATGGAGTATTCCATCTAACAACAGTAGAATACACATTTTTCTCAAGCTTACAAAAACATGCAGCAAGATGGACCGTAATCTGGATCATAAAGCACACTGTAACAAATTTAGAAGTATAGATGTCATAGATGTCATACTATGTATATTCTTAAGCCACACTGGAATTAAACAGAAAAGGACAGTATCAATCAATGATGAGGATGAAGAGTGTCAGGAACTCTCACTCATTGCTGGAAATGGAAAATTGTATAGCCACATTGGAAGACAATTTGGCAGTATTTTTTACAAAGCTAAACAAATTCTAATAATTTGGTAATACAGTTGCACTCCTACGTATATTCACAAATTGCCAGCAACTGGAAGCAACCAAGATATCCTTCAGCAGGTGAATGAATAAACAAACTATGGTACATGTGTATGATAGAATATTATTCAGCAATAGAAAGAAAGGAAATATTAAGTTATGAATACACATAGGTGAATCTTAAATGCATATTGAAAGTAAAAGCAGCCAGCCTGGAATGTCAAGTAGTGTATGACTCCTATTAAATGATATTCTGGAAAAGGCAAAACAAAAGATCAGTATTTGCAAGGGGTTCACTTGGAAAGAAGAGAAGGTGAATAGTTGAAGCACAGGGGATTTTTAGGGCAGTGAAATGATTCTATATTATACTGTAACAATGGATACATGGCACTTTGCCTTTGCCATAGGATTTTATAACATAAAGAGTGAATCTTAATGTATGAACTATTAAAAATAATTTAGAAGGTTTGGGGATCCCAGGATGGAATATAGAATGTGGTAAAACAAATTAACTATTAGGAATATACCAAACAGCCCCATTGAAGAGGTTGGGAGGAACAGGTATTGACCTAAGTAACTTTGGAAATGAGGAAGCTTGTAGGACTGATGGTGAAAGAAAGTAAGCATAAGCACTGTGCTCTAAAGTTGCTGAAGTTATTTCCCACAGGTTAGCAATTCTGGTTCCACTTTACATGCCTGTTGCCAGTAAACAATCAAGTAAATGGATGGTTGATAATGGGAACCAGCTTTTTCAATTTTGGAGTGAGTCTGCGGATAAGCAAGGGTAGGAGGCTAGAATGATAAAAATCTCCACAGTTGAAGACATCAGTATGAACTCATGTGTAGCTTAATATAATGTAGGTATTTACATACAGAACAATTTATAGATAAGTATGTATGTATCTACATGTATTAGTAAACGCACATGTAGTTCTTTGCTCTGTTGACAGAACCTACAATCAATGACACTCCAGTATCAACAAGCACACTTAGTACCATGATCTTGGTTTCTAATATTCTCTAATAAAAGGAACTGTGTGTTTTTTGAGAAATGGCTGGCTCTAGAATGGGATGAAAAATACACCAGATGATTCTGGAGCATCTTACACTACTAGAAAGTCCGAAAATGTTAGTAAGAAACGAACCTACCCATAAATATGGGGGTATGTCAAAGTGACACAGGGGCCTACTGAAAGGGATCCCAGTGGACAAAACTGAAAATTTTTGAGCCAAAACTGAAAATTTTTGAAATAAAAATAAAGTAGCATTGGTTTATAATCTAGATTATAAAATAAATGTACATGGGCCTATACTGATATGAATTAACAATTGAAAAATTTGAAAAAAGGAGACAAATCTCTCATTAGAATTCAAAATAAGTTATGTAGTACTGCCTTCAAGGAGATGAAGCATAATTCCCCACTCTTTAGGTTCATCATGACTGAGTTCCCTTCCTTTAAGTATGAAAAGTGGGGGGAAAACGTAACTCTAAAGTTGAGAAATCCAATAAGCATTACCTCTGCCAAAGTGATCAAGGTGAACATCAACAGTGAACCATAACACTGTAAGCATGATATTGACATAATGAGAAGGGCACTTTATCTCTGGGTCGTCCTCCAAAAAAAAACATAATTTAATTTCATTATTAGAAAAATATCAAACAAATCCCAATGATAGCGCATCTGTAATATGCCAAAAGGAGTCTGAGAACCTGTGAAAGCCAAGAGGAGCCTAACTAGACAGATGACTGAATGTAATATAGTATCATGGATGGTATCCTGAAATAGAAAATAAGGACATTAGGTAAAAACAAATGATATCTGAATAAAGTATGCATATTAGTTAATTATAATGTATCAGTGTTGGTTCATGAATTGCAGCATATGTACGATACTAATATAAGATGTTAATAATAGGAGAAACTGGGAACTGAGGTATATGAAAATTCTATGTTCTCAGTTTTCCTGCATATCTTAAACTAAATGAAATAGAATTTGATAAACTGAATAAAAATAAACTAAAATAAGGTAATAAACCAAAATACTAAATAACTAAAATAAGGTTTTTTAAAAAATATATTACCCTATGGAAAGCTCAATACCTAACCAAGGAATGAATTCTTATTATGCAATTTCAAGCAGCAGTGGGAGATTTCATGTCTGTATGGTGATGGCCATGTCAGAATATATTTCTGGGGATGTTGCAGTCCTCAGCATTTGTCATTCAACCATGTGGGAAGTAATTCATGAAGGACCTTTAAAGAATAAGTTACAAATTATGGAGTCTTTGATTTTCTCCCATTGACATGAGGAGTGCCATAGTTCAGCAAAATGCGTTTGCAATGCCAGAGCATATCAGAGTCTATCTCTTTGCCATTAACATTCCAGGGGTGCAGTAAAAGGAAGGAAAAGCAAGTGTGTTAAAATTGACACCCATAATAATAGGTTAAATATTGGCACTGTTTTCTCTAATATATATATGTTTACATACTTATATATATATTAGAAAAATGCTTTTGTTTTTAGTGTTTTTATATGAAAATACTTTTGTATTATATATATTAGAAAAAACCAAAGGGTACAAAAGTGTATATAAAATTTTGGATCCTTTTCCATCTGCTGGGTTAGAAATTGTGGTTTGTGAGTTGCCCATTTTGAGCTGGCTCCATTGTCTGAGAATCACACTGCTGCTAATTGTTGTAAATTGTGTTTGCACAATTTAAGTAAAACATCTTCTTTTAAAGGCAGCAAAATCAATTTATTACCCTGCAAAGGGCAGTAAATGGCTTTTGCATTGTGGATAGAGTGTTGAAATTGTTCATGCTACTTTGGTGACTCAAATTAAGCTGTTGGCCTTTGCTATACTGGCAGGTGTTGCCCTAAGGTACTGCCATGTATTCTTTCAAAAATCCACTAAGGTAAAGCCAAAAGCTATTTATATTTCCTAAAATTTTTCTTTTGAAAAATAAAAACCTGTGAAATTTAGTGACTTCTAATGTGCTGTAAGTATATGTTTTTTACTTATTCTACTTAGAATTGGATAATAACCATACGGCACTGGGTTGTTCTGTCTCTATCCCTTCACATGGAATCAGTAACCCACAGTTTGGTATAGTTTTAACTATCCACCTTTCCCTCATTCTGTTCCTTCTTTTGCTTCTCTGCCCCATGGAGCAAAAATAGATCGAGTACTGTGTATGTAAGGAAAATCTAAGTTGATTCTTAGTTGCTCTAATTTTAGAGTTATTTTATAAAGACAGGAAAGTTAAAAACATTTATTTGAATTTGTGTTTCGAGGTCTGTAATATATTGTTGCAAACATTAATTCTCTATCAGCATTTTGTGCATAATCTACAACCATCACCTCACAGTCTGTCTTCCTTGCCCAAGCCACCAGATCCAGTTTAGTCATTTAAACTAAAACTGGCCAAATACAGTCATATCTGTTATTTAGCATTGTTACTGTTTTGAAGTTGTTTCATATTTCCCAGTGTTTGTTACTTTTGTTATGTATGGGGGTGGGGTGGGGGTGGGGCTCTGTGAAACCCAAATATCTCCAAGTTAATAATTTCATGGTTTTATCATTTAGACCAACCACAGGTTCATATTTGTCTTTGGAAGACTTTATGTCCTAGTCACCTTAGATGAATGATTGAGTGTATTTTGATCCTCAAGGCCTAAAACCCAAAAGATACCTCTCAAGTGTCCTATGGGGGAAAATTACATTCCTGAATGCCCTTCACAGGTCTTCTCTTTGTGGGCCACACCTTCCGCTGGGATTTTGAGAGCCAAGTCATAAATTTAGAATCAT